>NW_025767600.1:351614-406614 GCF_003918875.1 Haliotis rubra
GTCGCTTACACTGTAGATGATACAGCTGGCCTTGTCTATACACCCGTACGAAACGAACCCGGTTCAGTCACCAGTAGGTTGGTTATACAGAATATTGTCCGAGGTCCGAGGTCCGGGTCCGAGGTCCGGGTTCAGTTCTCCTCATGAGGGTAAATTGTGTGCAGCCAATAGTGAGGTTGCTGGAATATAGCTAACAGTGGAATTACATAATACTCACTCACTTATATACATGTACATACACTGTGATGTTTGCAGGAAGTTTGAAAATGTTCTAAATGTTCTGCCAGCGAGACATGATCACCTGCACGTCCAGACATTTAAAACAAATACTCTTATTAAAAAACAACAACATAGTTTGATCAAGATGCATAAATTAAAACTTATGAAAACCTCAAACATAATAACCCGGCCAGTCTCTCAAATATACAACCATATACTATTTTAGAAACCTTCATCTTTGACGATGCTTTGACGTGCAGCGGGGAAACAAATAGCCCAGGTATTTAACCACCAGGTAACATTACCAGGTAACAGGTAAATCGATACTGTGGTAATGAATTTCCAACATCGACTGTACACTGTTGCTTATATCAGCATAATCAGCGGCAACAGCTGGCGTGATGAACAATATCGGGACACACACACACGAAACGAACAAGCGCCAAACACCACAGTCTCGTCAAGGATGAACGTACCTGGCGATATCTACAAGCGGGCGATTGATAAGCAGAACAAAATGAACATACGGATTCTACTGTATATAAACACAGGAGCTGATGGGTGCAGCGTGGCATTTAGTCTTTGTTCATTTAATTAATAACAGCAGTTATCATGGCGTTAAGTGCTGGCTTAATGGTGTTCGCTGCAGTGTTCGCTATGGTGTTCGCTACGGTGTTCGCTCCGTCAAGCGTCCCGAGCTCCATGTATGCCCTGATTCCATGAACAGCCATGGCCGCCACGGCCGTGTTACCTAGACATCCGCGGGGTGGAATTAGCTGTAACTCACACCCGTGCCAGTTTCCAGGAGCGGCATTCACGTATTTATCCACAAATTCACAGATCCATCCCCTCATCCATCCATGACCTTTAGAAAGGAGTACTTGAGCTGCGTTGATTATCATAATACAGATAACATGATATCCATTACAGAGCTGATCATGTGGTCAGTCAATACACCTAGCTGTTTGCCTACCTACCTACGCATACGCACACACACACACACACACACACACACACACACACACACACACACACACACACACACACACACACACACACACACACATACATACATACATACATGATTGATCAACCAATCGATCAATCAACTCAAAATGTACCCAACTATCGCTTACTATGTCTTTTTTATATACCATTACTCGTCCATCATGTTGCCCTCCAGCCGTCTACAACTACTCCTATACCATTACTCGTAAATCATGTTGCCTACCATATACCATTACTCGTCCATCATGTTGCCCTCCAGCCGTCTACAACAACTCCTATACCATTACTGGTCCATCATGTTGCCCTCCAGACGTCTACAACTACTCCTATACCATTACTGGTCCATCATGTTGCCCTCCAGCAGTCTACAACTACTCCTATACCATTACTCGTAAATCACGTTGCCCTCCAGCAGTCTACAACTACTCCTATACCATTACTCGTCCATCATGTTGCCCTCCAGCCGTCTACAACTACTACTCCTATACCATTACTGGTCCATCATGTTGCCCCCCAGCCGTCTACAACTACTCATATACCATTACTCGTCCACCATGTTGCCCTCCAGCCGTCTACAACTAATCCTCACAGCGACCTCCAAATATCCTGTGTATTTTGTATCCGATTCATTTACATTTGGTGCCACAAAAATAAACTGAAATCCGCGGGGTGGAATTAGCTGTAACTCACACCCGTGCCAGTTTCCAGGAGCGGCATTCACGTCTACAACTACTCCTATACCATTACTGGTCCATCATGTTGCCCACCAGCCGTCTACAACTACTCCTATACCATTACTCGTCCATCATGTTGCCCTCCAGCCGTCTACAACTACTCCTATACCATTACTCGTCCATCATGTTGCCCTCCAGCCGTCTACAACTACTCCTATACCATTACTCGTCCATCATGTTGCCCTCCAGCCGTCTACAACTACTCCTATACCATTACTCGTCCATCGTGTTGCCCCCCCAGCCGTCTACAACTACTCATATACCATTACTCGTCCACCATGTTGCCCTCCAGCCGTCTACAACTACTCCTCACAGCGACATCCAAATATCCTGTGTATTTTGTATCCGATTCATTTACATTTGGTGCCACAAAAATAAACTGAAATCTAATGGCACTTTTGAACTACGAAACAAGGGATTATGATTGCTTACAAACAAGGAGCGATATCTTTAGCAGATCTTAAATAATTCCGTTCTTTCGCTTTCATAAACCAACGTACGATGACTTTTCTAAAAGTGCGTGAATCCGAGCCTCCTTGAAAGTGATATTATTTGTTTTTTTCTATAAATATGTCGGTGATAGGCCTCTTTGATAGTGGGAGCCATGCTAGTCTAATAGAGGCCAGAGGAGAAAGTCGCATTGGTTCAGAACCAACTCCTCCAAGAGATTCTGTTACTCAATCTTACATCGAAATTTCTACATGTACAAAAGAAGAGGTGCACGCCATTGAAATTCGCTAGCTAATCTTTTTGACTAAACATGAGGGATTGAAAGGCAACCATGTTGCACCCTGGAGCAAACCAGTGAAGACGTGCTCGCACAAATAGAGACTTTCTCTGGGCCTGGCGTTAATTATCAAACTTCGAAAGAGTTGGGCAGTTGTCTGAGTTCGATTTGTTGTCATTCCAGGTTTTAGAGGATCAGGTCATGGCACGTGCAGTCTCGTTTTCATGTCACCCACGCGCCATGTTCACGGAAGCACGAGACTTGCCGGTATGAAAAATGGTGCAAAAAGGCTTTTTGATAATGTTTTCACACCTCAAATGAAATGACAAACGCGTTGTATTATTCGGGTCACGTTTATCATAAATGCAATCTATAAAGGTTATTTTGGTCTAATTTTTTCAAATTCTAGTTCAAGGCTATGCTCTTGCATAAGGTATCCATAGAGTCTGGAGGGCCAGGCCGCAAACGGTTGGTTGGTATAGAAGTGTTTAATAGGGCTCTGGTCACAGGTAGATCATAACCAACATCAGGCGCTAAGATCGCTGGACACAGAGGGAGAGTAAGAGATGTCTGTGTAATGGGAGGATACCCATTAATCAATCCTTAATTGGCATCCGTAGCAAGTCTATATGGAGTCATGGCCAATACTCTGAGCCAAACAATAATTATATGAGGGTGTAAGAGAATTCCGTGAGTAAAGATGCCATGGATGAACAGATCATCCATCCAACCACATACGCGTACATGCACATGCACACACACATGCACACGCACACAGGCATGCATTGGCAGAAAAAAGATAGACATGCAATGGGTAGATGAATTAGGTTAAGAACATAGTATGAATGTATAAAAGAAATGTAATGAATTGATACCGGGTGATTTCCTAAAGTGAATATATATGCATTGGGTTGGTTGTATTGTTAGTTAGATGGATGGTAGGAGGGAGACAAATACATATTGGGGTGATAGATTGTTAGGTAGATGGATGGTAGGAGGGAGACAAATACGTATTGGGTGATAGATTGTTAGTTAGATGGATGGTAGGAGGGAGACAAATACATATTGGGGTGATCGATTGTTAGTTAGATGGATGGTAGGAGGGAGACAAATACATATTGGGGTGATCGATTGTTAGTTAGATGGATGGTAGGAGGGAGACAAATACATATTGGGGTGATCGATTGTTAGTTAGATGGATGGTAGGAGGGAGACAAATACATATTGGGGTGATCGATTGTTAGTTAGATGGATGGTAGGAGGGAGACAAATACGTATTGGGGTGATAGATTGTTAGTTAGATGGATGGTAGGAGGGAGACAAATACATATTGGGGTGATCGATTGTTAGTTAGATGGATGGTAGGAGGGAGACAAATACATATTGGGGTGATCGATTGTTAGTTAGATGGATGGTAGGAGGGAGACAAATACGTATTGGGTGATAGATTGTTAGGTAGATGGATGGTAGGAGGGAGACAAATACATATTGGGGTGATCGATTGTTAGTTAGATGGATGGTAGGAGGGAGACAAATACGTATTGGGTGATAGATTGTTAGTTAGATGGATGGTAGGAGGGAGACAAATACATATTGGGGTGATCGATTGTTAGTTAGATGGATGGTAGGAGGGAGACAAATACATATTGGGGTGATAGATTGTTAGGTAGATGGATGGTAGGAGGGAGACAAATACATATTGGGGTGATAGATTGTTAGTTAGATGGATGGTAGGAGGGAGACAAATACATATTGGGGTGATCGATTGTTAGTTAGATGGATGGTAGGAGGAGACAAATACATATTGGGGTGATAGATTGTTAGTTAGATGGATGGTAGGAGGGAGACAAATACATATTGGGGTGATAAATTGTTAGTTAGATGGATGGTAGGAGGGAGACAAATACGTATTGGGTGATAGATTGTTAGGTAGATGGATGGTAGGAGGGAGACAAATACGTATTGGGGTGATAGATTGTTAGGTAGATGGATGGTAGGAGGGAGACAAATACATATTGGGGTGATCGATTGTTAGTTAGATGGATGGTAGGAGGGAGACAAATACATATTGGGGTGATAGATTGTTAGGTAGATGGATGGTAGGAGGGAGACAAATACATATTGGGGTGATCGATTGTTAGTTAGATGGATGGTAGGAGGGAGACAAATACATATTGGGGTGATCGATTGTTAGTTAGATGGATGGTAGGAGGGAGACAAATACGTATTGGGTGATAGATTGTTAGGTAGATGGATGGTAGGAGGGAGACAAATACATATTGGGGTGATCGATTGTTAGTTAGATGGATGGTAGGAGGGAGACAAATACATATTGGGTGATAGATTGTTAGTTAGTTAGATGGATGGTAGGAGGGAGACAAATACATATTGGGGTGATCGATTGTTAGTTAGATGGATGGTAGGAGGGAGACAAATACATATTGGGGTGATCGATTGTTAGTTAGATGGATGGTAGGAGGGAGACAAATACATATTGGGGTGATAGATTGTTAGTTAGATGGATGGTAGGAGGGAGACAAATACGTATTGGGTGATAGATTGTTAGGTAGATGGATGGTAGGAGGGAGACAAATACATATTGGGGTGATAGATTGTTAGGTAGATGGATGGTAGGAGGGAGACAAATACATATTGGGGTGATAGATTGTTAGTTAGATGGATGGTAGGAGGGAGACAAATACATATTGGGGTGATCGATTGTTAGTTAGATGGATGGTAGGAGGGAGACAAATACATATTGGGGTGATAGATTGTTAGTTAGATGGATGGTAGGAGGAGACAAATACATATTGGGGTGATAGATTGTTAGTTAGATGGATGGTAGGAGGAGACAAATACGTATTGGGGTGATAGATTGTTAGGTAGATGGATGGTAGGAGGGAGACAAATACATATTGGGGTGATCGATTGTTAGTTAGATGGATGGTAGGAGGGAGACAAATACGTATTGGGGTGATAGATTGTTAGTTAGATGGATGGTAGGAGGGAGACAAATACATATTGGGGTGATCGATTGTTAGTTAGATGGATGGTAGGAGGGAGACAAATACGTATTGGGGTGATAGATTGTTAGGTAGATGGATGGTAGGAGGGAGACAAATACGTATTGGGTGATAGATTGTTAGTTAGATGGATGGTAGGAGGGAGACAAATACATATTGGGGTGATCGATTGTTAGTTAGATGGATGGTAGGAGGGAGACAAATACATATTGGGGTGATCGATTGTTAGTTAGATGGATGGTAGGAGGGAGACAAATATATATTGGGGTGATAGATTGTTAGTTAGATGGATGGTAGGAGGGAGACAAATACATATTGGGGTGATAGATTGTTAGGTAGATGGATGGTAGGAGGGAGACAAATACGTATTGGGGTGATAGATTGTTAGGTAGATGGATGGTAGGAGGGAGACAAATACATATTGGGGTGATAGATTGTTAGGTAGATGGATGGTAGGAGGGAGACAAATACGTATCGGGGTGATAGATTGTTAGGTAGATGGATGGTAGGAGGGAGACAAATACTTATTGGGGTGATAGATTGTTAGGTAGATGGATGGTAGGAGGGAGACAAATACGTATTGGGTGATCGATTGTTAGGTAGATGGATGGTAGGAGGGAGACAAATACATATTGGGGTGATCGATTGTTAGGTAGATGGATGGTAGGAGGGAGACAAATACATATTGGGGTGATAGATTGTTAGGTAGATGGATGGTAGAAGGGAGACAAATACATATTGGGGTGATCGATTGTTAGTTAGATGGATGGTAGGAGGGAGACAAATACGTATCGGGGTGATAAATTGTTAGGTAGATGGATGGTAGGAGGGAGACAAATACGTATTGGGTGATAGATTGTTAGTTAGATGGATGGTAGGAGGGAGACAAATACGTATTGGGTGATCGATTGTTAGGTAGATGGATGGTAGGAGGGAGACAAATACGTATTGGGTGATCGATTGTTAGGTAGATGGATGGTAGGAGGGAGACAAATACGTATCGGGGTGATAGGTTGTTAGGTAGATGGATGGTAGGAGGGAGACAAATACATATTGGGGTGATAGATTGTTAGTTAGATGGATGGTAGGAGGGAGACAAATATGTATCGGGGTGATAGATTGTTAGTTAGATGGATGGTAGGAGGGAGACAAATACATATTGGGGTGATAGATTGTTAGGTAGATGGATGGTAGGAGGGAGACAAATACGTATCGGGGTGATAGATTGTTAGGTAGATGGATGGTAGGAGGGAGACAAATACATATTGGAGTGATAGATTGTTAGCTAGATGGATGGTAGGAGGGAGACAAATACGTATTGGGTGATCGATTGTTAGGTAGATGGATGGTAGGAGGGAGACAAATACGTATTGGGTGATAGATTGTTAGTTAGATGGATGGTAGGAGGGAGACAAATATATATTGGGGTGATAAATTGTTAGGTAGATGGATGGTAGGAGGGAGACAAATGCGTATCGGGGTGATAGATTGTTAGGTAGATGAATGGTAGGAGGGAGCAAATACGTATTGGGGCGATAGATTGTTAGGTAGATGGATGGTAGAAGGGAGACAAATACGTATCGGGGTGATCGATTGTTAGGTAATTGTTTAAGCAGTGGATTGGAAGGCTTAGCTTGGTAGACCGATGTTGGTTGAAAGTAATGGCATGGTAGACTTAGTTTGGTAGACAGGTGATGTTTTAAAGTAATGAACTAGTAGACCTAGTTTGGTAGACAGATGATGGTTTAAAGTAATAAACTGGTAGATCAACTTTGATAGACAGGTGATGGTTTAAAGTAATGAACTGGTAGACTTAGTTTGGTAGACAGGTGATGTTTTAAAGTAATGGACTAGTATATCCAGTTTGGTAGACAAATAATGGTTTAAAGTAATGAACTGGTAGACTTAGTTTGGTGCACAGATTATTGTTTAAGTAATGGATTGGAAGAATTAGTTTGGTAGACAGATGATAGTTTAAAGTAATGAACTAGTAGACCTAGTTTGGTAGACAGGTGATGTTTTAAAGTAATGGACTAGTATATCAAGTTTGGCAGACAAATAATGGTTTAAAGTAATGAACTAGTAGACTTAGTTTGGTAGACAAATAATGGTTTAACGTAATAGATTGGTAGACCTAGTTAGGTGCACAGATAATTGTTTAAGCAGTCGATTGGAAGGCTTAGATTGGTAGACAGATGATGGTTGAAAGTAATGGATTGGTAGACTTTGTTTGGTACACATATTCTAGTTTAATGTAATAAACTGGTAGATCAAGTTTGGTAGACAGAAGATGGTTTAAATGAATAAACTGGTAGATCAAGTTTGGTAGACAGATGATGGTTTAAAGTAATAAACTGGTAGATCAAGTTTGGTAGACAGGTGATGTTTTAAAGTAATGGACTGGTAGACTTTGTTTGGTAGACAGATGATGGATAAAAGTAATGAACTGGTAGACTAAGTTCGGTTTACAGATGATGTTTTAAAGTACTGGACCAGTAGATCAAGTTTGGTAGACAAATAATGGTTAAAAGTAATGTACTGGTAGACTTAATTTGGCAGACTGATAATGGTTTAACGTTATAGATTTGGAAACATAGTTTGGCATACAGATGTTGCTTTAAAGTAGTAGATTGGTAAACCTGGTTTGGTAGACAGGTGATGGTTTAAAGTAACGAACTGGTAGAATTAGTTTGGTAGAAAGGTGATGTTTTAAAGTAATTAACTGGTAGATCAAGGTTGATAGACATGATGGTTTAAAGTAATCAACTGGTAGACTTAGTTTGGTAGACAGATGATGGTTTAAAGTAATGAACTAGTAGACCTAGTTTGGTGGACAGATGATGGTTTAAAGTAATGAACTGGTACACTATGTTTGGTAGACAGATTATGGTTTAAAGTAATGAACTAGTAGACTTAGTTTGCTAGACAGATCATGGTTTTAAGTAATAAACTGGTAGATCAAGTTTGGTAGACAGGTGATGGTTTAAAGTAAATAACTGGTAGACTTTGTTTGGTAGACAGATTATGGTTTAAGGTAATGAACTGGTAGACTTAGTTCGGTCGACAGATGATGGTTTTAATTAATGGACTCATGGGCCTAGTTTGGTGGACAGATAATGGTTTAAAGTAATGGATTGGTAGACCTAGTTTGGTTGACAGATAATGGTTTAAAGTAATGGATTGGTAGACCTTGTTTGGTGCACAGATAATGGTTTAAAGTAATGGACGGGTGGACCAGGCACACACGTTATGTACTGCACGCGCCTCTCAGTCACGTGATTGATATGCTCCTCCCAAAGGTCAGCTGGACGCGATTCTTCGAGATATTTTCTAATAATATTCACGGATTATTTATGATGGCGAACGTGGTCAGGCATTTAAATCCCGCATACGTACAAATAATCGAAACAGCCCACGTAGAAAAATTCAAGATGGCGCCAGTGCGCAACACGTGTCGCAATCGATCCCGTTATTATAAAGATGGCGTCAAATCAAGACTATTCCACATGAGAGTGTTATTTAGGCTCTCTCATGTCACAGGTGTCACGTGCTACCGACTGTTGTATGGAAATCGATTGAGACTTGATATACATCTACAGGACTAGCTCCAGTGGTTAATAAACAGGGCCAGTTGGAAGTCAGAAGCAATTAAACACAAACACTGGGGGACATTTAAAACCCTCGAGCGGATCTCTATATGTCGGCTCGGCCATGCCCAATGATTAGTTGTTATTGTTTGTAACGGTTCAGGTAAATGGTGAAGGCTAAAATCCAACTATTAACCTACTATATACAGGATACATAAGGGAAACAAATGAGTAAACAGTTTCAGAATTATTAAGGCATATTTTTGACAATTGAACAGAAGATGCAACAGATGCAAAGCATTGTGCAAGTTGTCTCTCAGTTCCACTCACATAAAACAAGTGCACTTCAAGGTGGAACAACAACACATAAATAATCTGTCTGATAAAAGGTATCCACTTCGAGATAGATATTTTCTTTTTACGCCAAACAACACGTATCCAAACTCTTAAACATTACGCTGAACGTGTTCCTAACATTAACCTTACCCCTGATACTGTAACTACCCTACCAGTGATGCTATCCCAACTCTACCCCTGATACTATCCCTACTCTACTCCTGATACTATCACTACTCTACCCCTGATACTAACACTACTCTACCCCTGATAGTGTCACTACTCTACCCCTGATGCTATCACTACTCTACACCTCATGATGTCACTACTCTATCCCTCATACTGTCACTACCCCTGATACTGTCACTACTCTCCCCCTGATACTGTCATTACCCTATCCCTGATACTGTGAATACCCTACCCTGATACTGTCACTACCTTACGACTGATACTGTCACTACCCCTGATACTGTCACTACTCTACCCCTGATACTGTCATAACCCTGTCCCTGATACTGTGAATACCCTACCCCTGATACTGTCACTACCTTACGACTGATACTGTCACTACCCCTGATACTGTCACTACTCTACCCCTGATACTGTCATAACCCTGTCCCTGATACTGTGAATACCCTACCCCTGATACTGTCACTACCTTACGACTGATACTGTCACTACCCTAACCTTGATACTGTCACTACCTTACGACTGATACTGTCACTACCCTAACCCTGATACTGTCACTACTCTTACCCTGATACTGACAATACTCTCCTCATGATGCTGTCAGTACCCTACCCCTAATACTCCCACTACTCTACCCCTTACACTGTTACTGTCCTAACCCAGATACTGTCACTACTCTCTACTCATACCGTCACTATCCTATCCCTGATACTGTCACTACCCTACCCCTTATACTGTCACAACTCTCCCCTAATACTGTCACCATTCTACCCATCATACTGTCACCACCCTACCCCTGATACTATCACTACCCTACCCCTGAAACTACAACTACACTACCCCTGATACTATCACTACCCTACCCCTGATACTATCAACTACCCCACCCCTATTACTATCACTGGCCTACCCCTGATACTATCACTACCCTACCCCTGATACTATCACTACCCTACCCCTATTACTGTCACTACCCTACCCCTGATACTATCACTACCCTACCCCTGATAATGTCACTACTCTCAACCTAATACTGTAACTACTCTACCGTTGATACTATCACTACCCTACCCCTTATACTGTCACTATTCTCGCCTGATACTGTCACTTCTCTCCGCTGATACTGTCACTACCCTACCCATGATACTATCACTACCCTACGCCTTATACTGTCACTACTCACCCCTAATACTGTCACTACCCTACCCCTGGCACTTTCACTAGACAACTCCTGATACTATCACTACTCTACCCTTGATACTGTCACTACCCTACCCCTGATCCTGTCACTACCCTATCCCTTATATTGTCACTACAAAAAAACCTGATACCGTCAATACCCTCCCCTGATACTGTCACAACACTACCCATGATACTATCACTACACGACGCCTCATACTGTCACTACTCACCCCTAATACTGTTACTACTCTACCCCTGACACTTTCACTAGCCAACCCCTGATACTGTCACTACTCTACCCTTGATACTGTCACTACCCTACCCCTGATACTATCACTACCCTACGCCTTATACTGTCACTACTCACCTCTTATACTGTCACTACTCTACCCCACACACTTTCACTACGCTGTCCCCTATACTGTCACTACTCACCCCTGATACTGTCACTACTCTACCCCTGATACTGTCACTACCCCTTAAACTGTTACTGTCCTAACCCTGATACTGTCACTATGCTATCCCTTATACTGTCACTACCCTACCCCTGATACTGTCACTACCCTACCCCTGATACTGTCAGTACATTCCACTGATACTGTCACTTCCCTACCCCTGATACTGTAACTACCCTACCCTTATGTTGTTACTACCCCTTACACTGTTACTGTCCTAACCGTCATACTGTCACTACTCTACCCCTTATACTGTCACTACTCACCCCTGATACAGTCACTACCCCTTACACTGTTACTGTCCTAACCCTGATACTGTCACTACCCTACTCCTCATACTTTTACTACCCTACTCATGATACTGTCACTACCCTACCCTTATACTGTCACTACTCACCCCTGATACTGTCACTACCCCTTACACTGTTACTGTCCTAACCCTGATACTGTCACTACCCTACCCCTTACACTGTCAGTGCCCTACCCCTGATACTGTCACTACCCTACCCATATCCTGTCACTACTCTCCCCTGACACTGTCACTACCCTACCCCTGATACAATCACTACCCCTACACTGTTACTGTCCTAACCCCTTAAACTTCGGGTCACGCTACACACTGCCCTGATACTGTCCTTTCCTTTCAACGTTATGCTGTCACTGCTCTGAGTGCCAAGTGTATTACCCCTTTCACTGCCCTACCACGGACCTGTCTTTCCCTTTCTTAATACGCTGTCCTGCTCTCCTGATGCTGTCGCTACCCTACCCTGATGCTATTACTGCACTGTTGATATCTAACCCTGATCTGTCACTACCGCCCTGGTGTAGTGCTTCCATTCCATATACTATCACTTCCTTATGTGATGCTGTCTTTCAACCATGTCTGTCCACTGATCCTCTCTCGTCTTCACTACCCCACTTCATTCCTTGGTCATTCCTGTCCTTTCCTTCATTCCACTATTCCATCCATTCTGTCACTTCCATGGTCTCACCATGCTTCACCGTCCTGTCCTGTTCCCTCACTGTCCTTTTCATTTTGTCCTTCCATCCACTGTCCTTCCTGTCACAGTTATGTCACTGATTCTGTATTTCCATCCATATGCTGTCCTGTCCATATTCTGTCACTGTTTGTCTTTTCCTATGTCCACTAATGTCCATTCCACTACCCTTCCACTACCTGATTCTTCCTGTCCTTGACTCTGTCTTTCCTGTCACTGCCTCCTGTCACTGTCCTTTCCTGGGTTGTCCTCCTGGGTCCTGTGTCCTTCTCCTTGTTGTGTCCACTGGTCTTGGTCTGTCCTCCTGGTCCTCTTGCTGATCCTGGGGTCTCGTTATGCTGTCCATATGTGGTCCTGGGCCATGCTGTCAGTCCTTTGCTGGTCAGTATTGTTCTGTCTGGGTCTGTCCTGTGGTCTGTCTTTCCTGGTCCTTGTCTTGTGTCCTTCCTTGTGTGCTGTCCTTCGGTCTGTGTGGTGTGTCCTTGGTCCTCTCCTGGTGCACTTGGTCTGTGTCCTTTCCTGGTCTGTCCTTTCCTTGGTCCTTGGTCATTCCTTGTGGTCCTCCTTGTTGCTGGTCCTGGGATCCATGTGTCTGTCCTTCTGTCGTTCGTCCTGGTCTGTGTGATGTGTCCTTGGGATCTGGTCACTGTCCTGGTCTGTCCTTGTGTCTGCTGTCAGGTTGTGTCCTGTCTTGTCTTGTGTGCTGTCAGGTCTGGTCTGTCCTGGTCTGTCCGTGGTCCTGGTCCTGGGTCCTGTGGTCCTGGTCCTTCTGTCTGGTCCTTGTCTCTGGTCTCGGGCCATCTGCTGTCCTGGTCTGTCCTTCCTTGTGCCTGTCCGGTCTGTCCGCCACCATATGGTCCTGGTCACTGTCCTTTCCGGTCGTGTCCGTGTCCTGTGTCTGTGGTCTCTTCTGTGGGTCCTTCTGTCCACTGTCCTCCATTCCTCCTCCTGTTCTGTTCCTGGTCTCACTGTCACTGTGCTGTCTTGTGTGCCTGGGTCCTGTCCTTGGCTGTCCTTGTTCGTCCTGGTCTTTCACTGTGTGGTCTCACTGTCCTGGTCTTTCTGTTCCTGGGGTCGTGGGTCTCTGTTCCTTGGTCTGGTCATGCTGTCCTTCTGTCAGTGTGGGTCTGGTCTGTCCATCCACTGGTCTGTCCACTGTGGTCTTGTCCGTTGTCCTGGTCTGGGTCCATGTCCATGTGTC
Organism: Haliotis rubra; assembly: GCF_003918875.1. Classification (NCBI taxonomy): domain Eukaryota; kingdom Metazoa; phylum Mollusca; class Gastropoda; order Lepetellida; family Haliotidae; genus Haliotis; species Haliotis rubra. Next base: position 365,274 of record NW_025767600.1, read on the forward strand.
CATTCCTTCCATTTTCCTCTGTCCTTCCTGGTCCACTGTGCCACTGGTCTGTCCACTGGTCTTTGTCCTTCCTGGTCTTCCTTGGTCTTGGTCCTTCAGTGCCTGTTTCTGTGTGCCTGGTCTTTTCGTTGTGGTCTGTCCTGGTCTGTCCGTTGCCTGGGGTTGTCCTGTTGGTCCTTGTTCTGTCCTGGGTCGTCCATTCCATGTCCACCCTGTCTTCCTGGGTCCTTCTTTCTCGAGTCCTCCTTCCCATATATCCACTGTCCATTCCTCCTTCCACTGTCTTCCTGTCCCTGATCCACTCCTTCACTACTCTGATCCTTTCCTATTCCACTATCCCTGTCCATGTCCCTCTCCTGTCCATACTGTCTTTCACTCCATCCATTCCTTCCTTTCTTCTTTCCTGGTCCTTCTTTTCTTTCCTTCAGTCTGTCCTTTCCATATTTTTCTCCATTATACTGTCTACTACTGTATTCTATACTGTTCCTGTGTCCTTCCTGTTATCTTTCACTGTCCTTTGTCCACCACTGTCATTCCTTGTCTGTCCTATTCCTTGTTTTTCTATTCACTGGTCTTCCTTGTGTCAGTACTCTGTCACCGTGTCTGTCCTTTCCTGGGTCTGTCTGTGTCCTTGGTCTTTGTCCTCTGGGTCCTTTCCTCACCTCCTTTCCTTTTGGTCCTTCACTGTCTGTCGTTCCTTGGTCTGTCCTTGTCTGTCCACTGGTGTGTGATTCTGGCCTGGGTTGTCTTTGTGTCAGTCTTGGTCATTCTCTGTCCGTGTCCTTGTGTCTGTCCTTGGTCACTGGTCCTTGTGATTCTCGTGTGTGGTGCTGTGTGTGTCCTCGGTCCTGGGTGGTCCTTGGTCTGTCCTCCAGTGGTGGTCTGGTGTGGTCCTTGGTCTTGGTCAGCCTGGGGGTTGTCCATGTCCATTCTTGGGTCCTTGGTCCTTTCCTCCTTGTTCCATCCATGTCCTTCCATCTGTCATGCATGTGTCACTGCTGTCCTGGGGTTGTCCTGGTCTGTGTCCTTCCTGGTCCTCTGTGTCCACTCCTTGTCTGTTCTTGTGTGCTGGTCCTGTCAGTGGTCCATGTTTCCTGTGGTCATTCCTGGTCCTGGTCCTCCTGTGCCTCCTGGTGCCTGGTCCTGTCTGTGGTCTGTCCTGTCCTGGTCTGGGTCGGTGTGGTCCTTCCTGGTCTGTGGCTCTGGGTCTGGTCCTGTCCTGGTGTCCTGTCCTGTGTCCTTCCACCTGTGTCCTTGGTCACTGGTCCTGTCCACTGGGCTGTCACTGGTCACTGTCCATGTCCCTGGTCTGTCATTTTTCCTGGGTCTTGGTCCTGGCCACTGTTGTCTTTCATCCACTGGTCTGTCCTTCCATGTGGTCCTTGTCCTGGTCTGGCTCCTGGTTGGTCCTGTCCTTGGTCTGTGGTCCTGGTCTTTGTCCTTCCTGGTCCTGTCCTGGTCTCACTGTGTGTCCTGGGTCTCCTGGTCTCGGTCCTGTGAAATGTTTTGTGGGATGGCGTCTCGTACCCCTTTCGTGGCCATGTATACGACTGGGCCCTGTCTAAGCGCACACGGGCATGGAGATGAAAATAGTCTAGTACTATTACCAAGGAAAGATAACTCTACATTTCCAAACATAGCTCCTGGAATATCCTACATCCCGTGGGCAAAACAGCAATACAGTCATTCCCTTTGTAAATATGTTTCAGGACTTTAAGTTGCTGATCCTTTAGCTCAAAGTTTATGTTTAAATTGTGCTTTGCATAGTTCAGCGAAGTTGGTGCCGCCATTTTCATGCTTCGAAATGCGTTTTACTACGCGCGATTTGATTGGTCTGCCACGATTCTTGGTAATAATGGCGAACGATAGGGGTACGAGTCTTCTTGTAGGTCACGGAAAGAGGCGAGTAGTTACGGATGGGGGTTTCCCCTGTACCACTACACACACACCTCTCTGGCTCCGTCTATGCCTAACCTCCCCTCCCTCCCCTCCCTCTCCTCCCAACAACGCCCTGTGCCTCTGACTCCCTGTCTCCGTCCCCGGTTTCGTTGCATGGAATGTATCAGCTCAATGAAATTATTTTGCCAGCAATATTAATTAAGTTAAAATTTTAGCTTGAAAGGGAAATGTTCTTCAAATAAGACGGGAAACGTCAAGGACCAGGAAATGCGTACAATCTGTTATAGGTGCGTGGTTTCAAACAACAGCGCCATCTATGGTTATGGTGGGCAAAGCCAGCCTTATGCTGTCGACACAGCAATACGACCATCTAACACATTGTATCACCAGGATGCATCAGCCAGATACACTAACACATTGTATCACCCTGATCTATCAGCCAGATACTTGTATCACCCGGATGAATCAGCCAGATACACTAACACATTGTATCACCCGGATGTATCAGCCAGATACACTAACACATTGTATCACCTGGATGTATCAGCCAGATACATTAACACATTGTATCACCCGGATGTATCAGTCAGATACACTAACACATTGTATCACCCTGATGCATCAGCCAGATACACTAACACATTGTATCACCCGGATGTATCAACCAGATACACTAACACATTGTATCACCTGGATGTATCAGCCAGATACACTAACACATTGTATCACCCGGATGTATCAGCCAGATACACTAGCACATTGTATCACCCGGATGTATTAGCTGGAGACACTAACACATTGTATCACCTGGATGTATCAGTCAGATACACTAACACATTGTATCACCCGGATGTATCAGCCAGATACACTAACACATTGTATCACCCGGATGTATCAGCCAAATACACTTACACAATCCTAACTGTGACAAATAACACCTCAGCTATTTTAATAAATCAATTATAAACGGTTTTAACACATGGTTGTTTTTATCGCACGTGCATAAACTAGGGCCTTTTCAAGCCTCGTAAATATTTACACTTTCGACAGGAACACCAAAGGCTTATCAACTCCACCAAAACATACATGCACCGCCGTGGCATCAGAAATCACAAATGTCTGCAATGGCTATTTCTCTTACTTTTTCAAAAAATTTCAACTCGAGTGGCTAAATACGTTCTGGTGTATCACACCACTAGTTACTGTCATCATTTGGTTAAACGACATTTGCTTGCGGTCTTTGACAAGTATGATTTTCATGTCATCACAAAATAAATCGCACTCTGCGCCTCAACAAGGCGCGACATCACGCAGGCCGATGGAGCCTTGTGGGTAAGAAATCGCTAAGCGGCTTCCCCAAGCCGGATGCGGTTAAGCGAAGCGAGCAGTGCGCCTGTGCGGCACGTGCATGCCGGGCGCCATTAAAAAGCAGCCAATCAGAGGACATTATTTTTTTAAACACGCGTGCGAGTCAATCTTGCAATACAGAAACGGAAAGTAAAAAGGCTGGTCTCAGCGACGTTTAGGGGTTTTGAGACCCTGCTGGGTATTCTGGGATAAACGTGGCCCTCTCAAATACTTTCAATGACATATAGAAGGATCGAATCTGCTTAAATTTGGCGTAGGTTCGTTGAAAGGACCCTGACTTAATGATGCAAGAATCTATACTACTGGTGTTGTGACGAGACGACCAAAGTTTGACATCTGAGAAAACTACAAACAGTCTTAATTTTCTATATTTCTGAGCAAAAAATGAATTTTCTATAATGAATGGTTTTCAATATTGGGGGTTTTGTAAACGCTTTGCTAGCACCGAATCAACGGAGGTCCCAGGATTCCTGCCCAAGTTCACCATTATTCTTAGGGGAAAATCAATTAAAGCTAATTGATAACAATTGGTGATATCCCCCTCATCAGTAATAAATCAGGCCAATTAGAAGATCACCACGTGCCTCTCAAGTGGTTGGATATGAAGCCATTCTAAGTGTTTAAAAAACCACTCCCACATGAGGCACAATGTATTCTGATGTTTATTAACTTTGTTTCTTTTGGTATTAGAGTTTCTCGGTGCAGTTGTTCAATTGCAGAGAAGAAAATACTAAAGCTCTCATAATTCATACTGACGCCTTTCTGTAGCCAGCGTAAGTATCAAATCCATGTACTTCTATGTATCAAACCATCAAAATAGTGAATCTTGACATATTAATAGTGAATCTCGACACGTTAAATAGTGGATCTTGACACATTAAATAGTGAATCTTAACACATTAAATAGTGACTCTTGACACATTAAATAGTGAATCTTGACACATCAGATAGTGAATCTAGACACATTAAATAGTGAATCTTGACACATTAATAGTGGATCTTGACACATTCAATAGTGAATCTTCACGAATCAAATAGTGAATCTTAACACATTAAATAGTGAATCTTGACACATTAAATACTGAACCTTAACACATTAAATAGTGAATCTTAACACATTAAATATTGAATCTTAATACATTTAATAGTGAATCTTGACACGTTAATAGTGAATATTGACACATTTAATAGTGAATCTTGACACCTGCAGCAGTGAATCATGATACATCACTTAGTGAATCCTGAAACATACAAGCACATACAGTTTTCCGTGTCCATGTGATATATTGGTGTTATTGTAGGTATAAGGAATGTTTATAATGTGTTCATTCTAAGACGTGTTATTGCAGTATTTATACCATCAAAACGTGGGCGTTATACTAATGTCTTTAGTAGAAAGTGTAAGCCATTTCAATAAAATATCCCCGTTTTATGTTTATATGGGTGACATCTTATAATGTTGTAAGTAACGCATGCTTGATGATGCCATTGTTGTGATCAACGTTCCTTGAAAACAAGTTCTCCAAGAATCTCGCTCTTTGCTTCCACGTGTTGCTGGGTCCCGCCGCCAGCCCAGTGCCTCAATAAGCCCTTTATATGATGTCAGTATTTACTGGGTTTTCATCTATTTCCACTACGGATTTATCTTAAGTGCAAGAAAGTTTTTCGTAAATGTGTTTTATTTTCTCTTATCAAAGGCATGCGTGATCTGCGGGGATAAGGGGTTTAAAAATACGAACGTGCACCGATATAAAAAGAAAATCATTTCTCAAAAATAATAATTATACGTGGTGTAACGGACGGAATAGTTGTTGGGCCTCCCATCAGCTGTCCTAGCCCCCAAGCACGCTAACAATATGTTATTGTTGTGAGAGATGTTGACACTAGGAAGCCTAGTTATATACCATGGACACGGCACTTATCACACGTGGAGAAAATAGATGCATAAGGGTTGTTTTTTTTGCAATCACATTCGCAGATCCGCGCCAGTGTTACATCGGTGGAGAAGGCTGGCGCTTTGCTACCATGTTACACCGACCCAGGACAGACATGTTTCAATACAAGGGGTCAAGGTCAGGAAGGAAAGAGTTTGGATATTCTGTGTACGTCACGTCTGAAGCACACGTCGGAGAGATCAATGTTGTCGAGGCGGATGTTGGAGGTTAATGCATGTTGGAGGGGGATAACAGCTCTTTAGTTGTTTGTCAGGGAGCCCATTGAAAGAGTGAGTGAGTGAATGTGTGACGCCGCTTTCCACAGTTTGTCACTTACATCCCCGCGACGAGAGGGCGCACCGGCCCTTTGGTGAAATCCGTGAGGATGGGCACTTTCCAGGAGAGCTCGGCGTGATTCCTCCTACGACAGACATGGCTTGCTGAAGCCAACTTGTACCTGGGATCTGGGACTTTGGAAGAGTTTCTATCTATTTACATGAATTTTGTAAGATGATGTAGTTCCTCTTCAAGTCATCCTGGCGGATTTCTTGTGACTTTAGAAACGTAAGAGTACTTCTACTTCTAATGTAAACGTGCCTGTGTGTGTTAGTGGAAGCGTACCAAAGTACTCACTAACACACTCATGACTGCAAGCTCTCGTAAACGTAAACACAGGTTTAAATTATCAACATAGCCCATTAATGATCCCGTACAGAATCACACCCAAAAAGCTCTTCTGGGGGAACATCCTGGCTTCCTGCATGTCTGCTTAATTCAGCATCTCCTATTTCAAGGAGACACTGGATAAAAAAGAGTCCGGTAGCGTGTGACGGGATACCATATTCATCTTCCTGGTCATAAAAAGCAAATGTATGTTGGTGTCGATTTCAAAGATTGCAAGTAGCGGTAGACAAGAGGCGCCCCAAGCGGTATCGGATTACAGTTACACCATTAAGTCCTAACAAACTGAGTGCTTGTCCGCTGCCTATTACCGCCTTCTCTTTTCTTAGGTAAATATTATCCTTCTGGACATATTGTTGGGGATAACACAGTATATGTATCAACAAAGTACCCCGTATAAAACACTCATGCAAGGATCACAATGAACCAACACACTCGGTGGCGCCAGTGAGAGAAACTGGTTGACAGTATTGTCCGGCTCCTGACAATACGAAGCATTCATCAAATCAAAATTAATTTTACATTTTAGAAAGTGTAGTTTTAAAAATGGCTCGTTGGCGCTTACATTTGAAAACAACAACCCGAAAAATGAAAAAATACTCATAGCTGCATCCGGCATGAAGAGATGTACATGTGTTCTGGCAACATGGCGTGTCCATGAGTGATACAATCACAAAAATATGAGCTGTTTGAAAACAGTATTTTCCAAATGGCTCATTGAGTAAAATAGTGTTGTCCGATATCCTGTGGCGACGCGCGAGTCCCGGGATCCTATTACGGAAGAGGGGCAGCACATGCGGCGCCGTGACACGTCACACCCAAGGTTACTCCGGCTGGTCTTATCATACCGAATACTTACAGAAGAGGGGCAGCACACGCGGCAGGCCACTAACAGCGCCGTCACACGTCACACCCAAGGTTACTCCGGCTGGTCTTATCATACCGAATACTTACAGGAGAGGGGCAGCACACGCGGCAGGCCACTAACAGCGCCGTCACACGTCACACCCAAGGTTACTCCGGCTGGTCTTATCATACCGAATACTTACAGAAGAGGGGCAGGCCACTAACAGCGCCGGCAGGCCACTAACAGCGCCGTCACGTCACACCCAAGGTTACTCCGGCTGGTCTTATCATACCGAATACTTACAGAAGAGGGGCAGCACACGCGGCAGGCCACTAACAGCGCCGTCACACGTCACACCCAAGGTTACTCCGGCTGGTCTTATCATACCGAATACTTACAGAAGAGGGGCAGCACGCGGCAGGCCACTAACAGCGCCGTCACACGTCACACCCAAGGTTACTCCGGCTGGTCTTATCATACCGAATACTTACAGAGAGGGCAGCAGCACACGCGGCAGGCCACTAACAGCGCCGTCACACGTCACACCCAAGGTTACTCCGGCTGGTCTTATCATACCGAATACTTACAGAAGAGGGGCAGCACACGCGGCAGGCCACTAACAGCGCCGTCACACGTCACACCCAAGGTTACTCCGGCTGGTCTTATCATACCGAATACTTACAGAAGAGGGGCAGCACACGCGGCAGGCCACTAACAGCGCCGTCACACGTCACACCCAAGGTTACTCCGGCTGGTCTTATCATACCGAATACTTACAGAAGAGGGGCAGCACACGCGGCAGGCCACTAACAGCGCCGTCACACGTCACACACCCAAGGTTACTCCGGCTGGTCTTATCATACCGAATACTTACAGAAGAGGGGCAGCACACGCGGCAGGCCACTAACAGCGCCGTCACTCGTCACACCCAAGGTTACTCCGGCTGGTCTTATCATACCGAATACTTACAGGAGAGGGGCAGCACACGCGGCAGGCCACTAACAGCGCCGTCACACGTCACACCCAAGGTTACTCCGGCTGGTCTTATCATACCGAATACTTACAGGAGAGGGGCAGCACACGCGGCAGGCCACTAACAGCGCCGTCACACGTCACACCCAAGGTTACTCCGGCTGGTCTTATCATACCGAATACTTACAGAAGAGGGGCAGCACACGCGGCAGGCCACTAACAGCGCCGTCACACGTCACACCCAAGGTTACTCCGGCTGGTCTTATCATACCGAATACTTACCACTGCTTCTTCATTTGCTGCACCGTCTTTCATCTTTCGGCTTTACATCAGACACTTTACATCAGACACTTTACATCAGACACTTTACATCAGACACTTTTTATCTCGATAATAAATCCTACATATTTAGGTACAACCGGGCATGTTTTGTGTGCAAAGATTTCAAAGCGCGTCATACGACTCTTCCTTGAATTTTATCTTCATACTGGAGGTTTCACATGTCCTCACAGAAGGACACAGATGAAACCACGCCACGGGTAGACTGGAGGTTTCACAACTTATGGATCGAAGAGGTTGTTCTCTTTTCTCCGCCCACTTCATGACTGACTGACTGACTGAGTTTGGTTTTACGCCGCTTTTAGCAATATTCCAGCAACATTACGGCGGGGGACACCAGAAATGGGCTTCACACATTGTGCCCATGTGGGGATTCGAACCCGGGTCTTCGGCCTGACGAGCCAACGCTTTAACCATTAGGCTACCCCACCGCCCCGCCCATTTCATGAACAGTGAGCGTGAAGTGAACATTTTAAACAGGTCCGAGAACACAACAGCGACACAGCGCAGTGAGGGTGAGACGTTATGTCATGCACGGGTGAGACGTTATGTCATGCACGGGTGAGACGTTATGTCATGCACGGGTGAGACGTTATGTCATGCACATACACGGTACACTAATGTACTCGCTTAAAATGCGAGGAACTGGTTTACAATTTCCCAAAGGTAAATATAAGTAAACGTTTATTAAGATTTTTAATGCAACCCCTCACTTGCTTCAAGTACTTTCCTGTTTGTTTTAGATAATATATGTTTACAAGGCTCGTCATTCTTTAACCACTAAACACTGCAAGGAAGTAGAAAATGATAATGCTCTTTCTTAAGATTACAAAAAAAACGTTTGATGAAACGCATGAGCAGTTAATGGTTTAGCTGAAACATTCGACTGTAAATTGAATACACGCACTTAACTCTGTCTTTGGAGGAAGTTAGGGATGCAATCACACCTGCCTGAATGTGACCTCACACCTGGAATGAGGCACCTTTACTTGAGCCGGATATTCCAGGAGAATGTTCAATGTGATATTTTTTGTGTGTAGTGTAAGACTGCGACAGAACAGCACTTCACGGTCAGAGGTCACCTCGCACACCAGAAACACGGGCTCCACATTGTCGTCTCAATCTCAGTTCAACATCAGAAACAGTGTCTCTCTCACCCCCACGGAACATGTGCGGGCGGACGCCAGGTTTATTGATGCATATGGAAATACTTAGTATTATAATTTCAAGCACCTGTGCCCTTTTTCTTCCCGTGGATCGTATACAATTACCTGAAATTCAAACAGGAGAGATTTCACTAAATACTCGACATTGTTTAAACGAGGAAGTCATATATATTCACGACATTGCGACAAACAAGAGAGGGTTTATTTCAGATGTATCCATATATGTGTATCTGCCACATTACAGAATCCGTAGATCTAGTCAATCTGTGACAAGTGCCACATTACAGAATCCGTAGATCTAGTTAATCTGTGACAAGTGTCACATTACAGAATCCGTAGATCTAGTCAATCTGTGACAAGTGTCACATTACAGAATCCGTAGATCTAGTCAATCTGTGACAAGTGCCACATTACAGAATCCGTAGATCTAGTCAATCTGTGACAAGTGCCACATTACAGAATCCGTAGATCTAGTCAATCTGTGACAAGTGCCACATTACAGAATCCGTAGATCTAGTCAATCTGCGACAAGTGCCACATTACAGAATCCGTAGATCTAGTCAATCTGTGACAAGTGCCACATTACAGAATCCGTAGATCTAGTCAATCTGTGACAAGTGCCACATTACAGAATCCATAGATCTAGTCAATCTGTGACAAGTGCCACATTACAGAATCCGTAGATCTAGTCAATCTGTGACAAGTGCCACATTACAGAATCCGTAGATCTAGTCAATCTGTGACAAGTGCCACATTACAGAATCCGTAGATCTAGTCAATCTGTGACAAGTGCCACATTACAGAATCCGTAGATCTAGTCAATCTGTGACAAGTGCCACATTACAGAATCCGTAGATCTAGTCAATCTGCGACAAGTGCCACATTACAGAATCCGTAGATCTAGTCAATCTGTGACAAGTGCCACATTACAGAATCCGTAGATCTAGTCAATCTGTGACAAGTGCCACATTACAGAATCCATAGATCTAGTTAATCTGTGACAAGTGCCACATTACAGAATCCATAGATCTAGTTAATCTGTGACGAGTGCCCCGCGCCACCATGCTCCACCCCACCCGCCTTGCTCCACAACCCAAACACACTCCACCCAGCATCACCACACGCCACCACGCTCCACCCCGCGGCACCCCGCGCCACCCCACCACAATCCACCTCGCGCCACCATGCTCCACAACCCAAACATACTCCACCCAACATCACCACACGCAACCACGCTCCAACCCGCGCCACCATGCTCCACAAACCCAAACACAGTCCACCCCGCATCACCCCGCGCCACCCCACCACAATCCACCTCGCGCCACCATGCTCCACAACCCAAACACACTCCACCCCGCATCACCACACGCAACCACGCTCCAACCCGCGCCACCATGCTCCACAAACCCAAACACAGTCCACCCCGCATCACCACACGCCACCATGCTCCACTCCGCGCCACCATGCTCCACAACCCAAACACACTCCACCCCGCATCACCACACGCCACCATGCTCCACTCCACGCCACCATTCTCCACAACCCAAACACAGTCCACCTCGAATCACCACGCTCCACTCCGTGCCACCATGCTCCACAACCCAAACACACTCCACCCCGCATCAGCACACGCAACCACGCTCCAACCCGCGCCACCATGCTCCACAAACCCAAACACAGTCCACCCCGCATCACCACACGCCACCATGCTCCACTCCGCGCCACCATGCTCCACAACCCAAACACACTCCACCCCGCATCACCACACGCCACCACGCTCCACCCCGCACCAACATGCTCCACAAACCCAAACACACTCCACCCCGCATCACCACACGCCACCACGCTCCACTCCGCGCCAACATGCTCCACAACCCAAACACAGTCCATCCCGCATCACCACACGCCACCACGCTCCACCCCGCGCCACCATGCTCCACAACCCGAACACAGTCCACCCCCCATCACCACACGCCACCACGCTCCACCCCTCGCCACCATGCTCCACAACCCGAACACACTCCATCCCGCATCACCACACGCCACCATGCTCCACCCCGCGCCACCATGCTCAACAACCCAAACACAGTCCACCCCGCACCACCACACGCCACCAAGCGCCACCATGCTCCACAACCAGAACATAGTCCACCCCGCATCTCCACACGCCACACGCCACACGCTCCACTCCGCGCCACCATGCTCCACAACCCGAACACACTCCACCCCGCATCACCACACGCCACCACGCTCCACCCCGCGCCACCATGCTCCACAACCCAAACACACTCCACCCCGCATCACCACACGCCACCACGCTCCACCCCGCGCCACCATGCTCCACCCCACGCCGCCTTGCTCCACAACCCAAACACACTCCACCCCCCATCACCACACGCCACCACGCCACCACGCGCCTCCACCCCGCGGCACACCGCGCCACCCCACCACAATCCACCTCGCGCCACCATGCTCCACAACCCAAACACACTCCACCCCGCATCACCACACGCAACCACGCTCCAACCCGCGCCACCATGCTCCACAAACCCAAACACAGTCCACCCCGCATCACCACACGCCACCATGCTCCGCTCCGCGCCACCATGCTCCACAACCCAAACACACTCCACCCCGCATCACCACACGCCACCACGCTCCACCCCGCACCAACATGCTCCACAAACCCAAACACAGTCCACCCCGCATCACCACACGCCACCATGCTCCACTCCGCGCCAACATGCTCCACAACCCAAACACACTCCACCCCGCATCACCACACGCCACCACGCTCCACCCCGCACCAACATGCTCCACAAACCCAAACACAGTCCACCCCGCATCACCACACGCCACCATGCTCCACTCCGCGCCACCATGCTCCACAACCCAAACACACTCCACCCCGCATCACCACACGCCACCACGCTCCACCCCGCACCACCATGCTCCACTACCCAAACACAGTCCACCCCGCATCACCACACGCAACCACGATCCACCCCGCACCACCATGGTCCACTACCCAAACACACTCCACCCCGCATCACCACACGCCACCACACTCCACCCCGCGCCACCATGCTCCAAAACCCGAACACGCTCCACCCCGCATCACCACACGCCACTCCGCGCCACCATGCTCCACTACCCAAACACACTCCACCCCGCATCACCACACGCCACCACACTCCACCCCCGCGCCGCCATGCTCCACTACCCAAACACACTCCACCCCGCATCACCACACGCCACCATGCTCCACACCGCGCCGCCGTGCTCCACAACCCAAACACACTCCACCCCGCATCACCACACGCAACCACGATCCACCCCGCACCACCACCATAACACTCTCCACTACCCCACCCCTCTTTGTATAGACTTTGATAGCACCTTGTATGTTACCAGCACGCCTATACAGATTTACAGCGTTGCGGTTGAAAAGGGTCCACACCTCACGTTCACTGAAGAAGTTGTCAAACATCTCGAAAAAATGTCGTGGCATGGTTTTACGATGCGTCAGACTAAAATGGTTAATTGAACAGATTGATAGAATAATTATACTGAAATAAACGCAATATCAAAACCAGAGTGTTGCCCTCTGTAATTATAGCCTCAAATACTGCAATTTTCCTTTCAGCGTCTCTCCAAGACGATCCATCACGGCGCGTGTTGGCGGCGGCACGTGAAGCCAGATCTGTCCTAGCAGCGCCAGAACCATTATAACCTATACTTAAAACGCTTATGATCAATCGGAACATACTGTACCCGTCTTTTGAGCGTCTGCCCTCGTAATTGGCCGAGTTTGTGCTGTCCCTAAACGACCTATCATTTACCTGTACTCAAGGACAAGTGGTTACGGATCCCTAGCCGTCGCTTAGCGTAATCAAGTCCGTTCCAAACAGGACACCCGTGACACCGAGTTACCAAAACGATGATTGCCGATAGGAACAGAAGGTGTTGCAGGAAACAGAGCATAACTGGACAATATGGCTGCAGAGCTCGTAGCTTCAGGACCTGCAGGAGCATGCTACCTGAGACGGGGTCCTTACTCCATGCAGGTGGGCCGGGCTGGAAACCACTTAATTGCCCTCTCCGCTACCTGTATCGGGTCACAGAAACACGCTCTGGGGTGGCTCTGCTGTATGGGAGGGGAGGCGGCACTCGGGGATTTATTGTAACTTTCAACAGGTGTGCAGTGACGTCATTTCCTCATCGGCAGACTCTTCATGTCATGGTAGCAGAGGAAGTGCAGTTGGGGGTCTGCCTAGATGCAGGGATGGGAGGGAGGGGAAGAAATGCAGTTGGGTGTCTGCCTAGAGGCAGGGATACGGGCCAGTGGAGAAAGTGCAGTTGGGTGTCTGCCTATCTGTAGGGATGGGAGGGAGGGGAAGAAATGCAGTTGGGTGTCTGCCTAGAGGCAGGGATGGGTACAGATTAGGAAGTGGGGTTGGGTGTCAGCCTAGATGCAGGTACGGGGCCAGGGCGGGAAGTGCGGTTGGGGGTCTGCCTTGATGCAGGGATACGGGCCAGTGGAGGAAGTGCAGTTGGGTGTCTGCCTATCTGTAGGGATGGGAGGGAGGGGAAGAAATGCAGTTGGGTATCTGCCTAGAGGCAGGCATGGGGCCAGATGAGGAAGTGGGGTTGGGTGTCCGCCTAGATGCAGGTACGGGGCCATGGTGGGAAGTGCGGTTGGGGGTCTGCCTTGATGCAGGGATACGGGCAAGTGGAGGAAGTGCAGTTGGGTGTCTGCCTAGATGCAGCCATAGGGCCAGGGCGGGAAGTGCAGTTGGACGTCAGCCTAGATGTAGGGATGGTGCCATGGCGGGAAGTGCGGTTCAGTGTCTGCCTAGATGCAGGGATGGGGCCATGGCGGGAAGTGCCGTTAAGTGTCTGCCTAGATGCAGGGATGGGGCCATGGCGGGAAGTGCGGTTGGGTGTCTGCCTAGATGCAGGGATGGGGCCATGGCGGGAAGTGCAGTTGGGTGTCTGCCTAGATGCAGGGATGGGGCCAGATGAGGAAGTGCGATTGGGTGTCTGCCTAGATGTAGTGATGGGGCCAGGGCGGGAAGTGTAGTTGGATGTCTGCCTGGATGCAGGGATAGGGGTGAGGGGTAGAAGTGCAGATGGGTGTCTGCCTAGATGCAGGGGTGGGGCCATGGCGGGAAGTGCATGGATGGCCAAGGATGCACATGGCCCAGGACAGGAACCAAGGAACATGGACAGATGGATGGCCAAGATGGACGGACCATGGATGGAATGGACAAGGCACCCAGGATGGACATGGAGGAAACACAGTGGAAGGAAACCAAGGAACCCAGGATGGACACCCACATGGATGGAAACCAGCCCCAGGACAAGGTCTGCCCACACAAGGAAACGAAGGATGGCCACAGGAAACATGGAAGGACAGATGGACCAGGAAGATGGAAGGAAGATGGACAGGAACGCACAGGGTGGATGGAATGGAAGCACAGCCGACCCCAGGAAGGTGGAACCCAAGATGCACAGATGGAAGCACAAGGCCACAGATGGACACACAGGAACGCAGGAATGGACAAGGACGAGGAAGGACAGTGTCTGCCCAGGAAGGACACCTGCCCAGGCATGGACATGGACATGGAGGTCTGCCCCAGGATGGACGCCCAGGAAGATGGACAGGACATGGATGGAGGTCTGCCCCAGGCAGGAAGGATGGAAGGCCCCAGGACAAGGAAGAAGGAGGGTCTGCCCAAATGTGGATGGGTGGCCCAGCCACAAGGATGCAGGTGGAAGAAGGAGAATGGACCGACCGGAACACGGAGTGGAACTGACCCGAAAATGAGATGGAACCGACCCGGACATGGAAAAAGGAACCCAACAGGAAAAGGAACTGACCCGACCACACATGGACCCGAACGACATGAACCCAACGGAGAGACAAGGAACGGAACATGGAAGGAACGAACGGAATGGAATGGACCCCAACGGTGGAGGACGGACCGAAGGAATGGACCCACACAAGGAACTGACAGGACCCAACGGACAGAGGACCCCAACATGGAACGGAACATGAAGAAGAGTATGGACCATTCCCATGGACCAGCCCCACAAAGAGGACCAACGGAATGGATTCCAGGTGAGAGGACATGGATTCCACGGAAATACAGCATGTGGAAAGGAATGTGGAAAAGGAACACAGCATGGATAAATGGAACGAAGAGTGGAATACACAGTGAATATGGAACATGGACCCAACGGAAGGAGTAAGGAACATGCATAAGGAACATAGCATGAAAGGAACATGTGGAAGCCGGATGTGGTGGATCTGACGGAAGGACCCAACTTATGGAGCAGGAACGACGCATGGAAAGAAGGAATCGCATGTGGAGGAACCGCATGTGGAAAGAGGAATCCCAGCTTACGTGAGTATGGATTCAGCCCCAGGAACACATGGATTCATTCTTACGGTGGAAAGAGTGGACCCAACTTACGTGTAGTACATTGATCCATCTACGTGGTGAGAAGGAACACAGCTACGTGGTGAGCATGGAACGAAGCATGGAAAGCCGAAATGGATCCACGGCATGGACCGACGGAATGGACGAACGGAATGATCCATCGGAAGGAATGGAACCAACGGATGGACATGGACCGACACGAAGGAATATGGACGAACGGATGGACCGAACGACCGAATAACCAACGGAAAAGACCAGCGGACGACCCAACCCACGGATCCGAGTGGACCAACGATCCAGGAATAAGAACACATGGAATGACCAACGGAACAGTGGAACACAGCGGACACGGATGGACCAACATGGATCCACGGAATGGAACGAAGCCGGAAGGACAACACAAAATGGACCCACGGAATGGACCCAACGGAGGATCCACGATGTGGAGGAACGAAGGATATGGATCTGACGGACGAACGATGGATCCGACCCATGGACCCAACCCACATGGATCCACGAAGGAACACAGGAACACAAGGAACACAGTACGGACCCGACCACAGGACCATGGATCCCAACGAAGGAAAGGAGGATCCGACGGACAGGAGAACGGAGGAACACATGGACAGGGAGGATCCCACGACACATGGACCCAACGACAACCCGGAATGTGAGAACGGAGGAACGGACAGGAACACAAGGAGGAACGACCCCAGTGGACATGGACCAACCTTTGTGATAAGGGAAGTTTGAAAAGTGTGAAACCCGTTGTCTGTCATCACCAACGGCCCAAGCTGTCACTTAGTGTAACTCCTAGTATTTCGTACTTGTATGGCGACAGCTTTCGGCTTCCGAGGCAAGTCCATATGTATATAAATTGTCATCTGCACCAAACAGATTTTCACTTATGTTCTGTCACTTAACACCGTAGGACATCCGTGGTTCCCCGTCTCCAAAACTCGCCTGCAAGTTCTTCCGGAACCATCATAGGCCAACTTGGTACAGAACCTGGTGAGATGATGCTTGTCATACTGTCAGATGCCTAGATCCAGCCGTGGACGGCAACGGAAACATTTGTTGTGAAACATTACTGATGTTTCTCGCAAAACTCGGGACACTGTCTCTTTCCCTGAATGTGAGTGTTACGTTATCGTATTGAACGTTCTGGTAGCGTGGATTGTCGTGGAATAACAAGCGGCATGAAAGCGTCAGAGAATCAAAGACATTTGACCAGTTTGAAGACGAACGGGATGCAATTTGTTTAAATTAGATACAGAAACGGTGGAGATTAATAACCTTGGACGGTCCTCAGAAACTAATTTTCCGTTAATCGTATTCCAATTGTGAATTTTGACGCCCAGCGTATTCAACTTCGATCGTCTGCCCATTGTCTTAACTTATCAATTTGGCGGCAAAGTCAGCAGCACAGAGAACATTTGGCGGCAAAGTCAGCAGCACAGAGAACATTTGCAAGAATTTTATTAAACGCGGTCGTCTTCTCGTTAATCAACGATAGCTTTATATCAATTGCTCTTGCTGACTAGAAGTGTCAAAATAAAGCGCACCCCTCGCCCTGCGCGACAGAACCAAATGAAGCCAACGGGGTCTTTATTGAGCAATAATGGCCGCCAACTCGGAACATATTTGGCGTGAGTGACACGAGAGAGTTTAAACGAATATGAGTTACTTTTACGGAGACAATTTACTGACGTCAGTTGAGGGTCAACGTGAGACGTCCCCGGCAATATACACGGAAATTTACCCATACGCCGCTGCCATGATTCCTACCAGGACAGAAGACGGAATTGGACAATTGTCCGTCAATGGCTACTCTCCAAGCACGTACCCCCTGGTTCCCCAGGCCTACGTGTGGACGGACCACAGTTTGGTAGTCCCGAACCAGGCACTCGCTGTCCAGCACTCACAGCTCAACTCCGGGACTCGCTACATACAGGATAACGACGGAGGTGAACTCGACGTACGTTCAAGAAAACGTCGTTTGCCGACCGTTGCTCAACGCCGAGCGGCCAACGTTCGGGAGCGGCGCCGGATGTTCAATCTTAACGAAGCTTTTGATTCTCTGAGGAGACGAGTTCCCACTTTTGCTTACGAGAAGCGGCTTTCAAGAATTGAAACGTTGCGTCTTGCTATAGCATATATAGCATTTATGACAGAGGTCGTAAACGGGAAGAGCCCGGATGATATAAAATTGAATATCTACAGGAATCAAACGGTGAACGACTATGGGCGACGGCAACCGCCGTCAGCGATTTGTCGGCACGAGTCTGGTTTCAGCCTAGATTCGACTGGTGAGTCTAACGTCGACGAGGGCAATGTGAACAACGACGAGGAAGTATTCAGTGAATATGAATCAAACGGGGACGAATAGAAATATAGAACTACTAGCTGTTATTTGCAAGTGCGGTTGTAAAATGTAAACGGTGTGGTGACAATCTAATCAGGTTAAGCGTCTTTTGAAAAGTTTAATATGAAATCAATTATATTTTCTACGAACCCGGCAAATAATAATTGTATCTGTGATGATTAAGACGTTGACTTGTCACAAGTATTCCTTGGAAGCAACGGGAAGGTTACGTTGACTTGTCACAAGTATTCCTTAGAAGAAACGGGAAGGTTACGTTGACTTGCTCTCAAAGTTCTAAAATAATCGTTTCTGAAACAATGGTGAGCATACAGTGCACGTATTTCAGGAAATGTGCAGTATGTGTTTTTCAGCATTAAAATGTCTCTACCTGTAATGGATAACATTCAGACAGCATTGATACACGTTGGATTATCGTTGACATTTGTTTTACGTTTCATACTTGGATTATATTTCACTGGGAGCTGATGTGCGGATATTACACATGGTTGGTTTTCTCCAAAAGGAAGTACATGCTTATAGTAATCTGTTTCATGTTTCTATATTGTTTTCACTTGGTTTGTTGTTGACAAAGGGTTGTTATTTCTATGAAATCAAAATTAAAATCATGTCATTTTTAATAATCAAAGATTTAATTCAAATACTTATCTTGTCTTTTCGGAATAAATCTTTATCGTGTACATGAACCAAAAACAATTACTTTCGGTTTCTGAATGTGAATTTATTAAATCTCAGTAAGGAATAGTATTTCTCCTTATTTTCAGCGGAGTATTTCAATAAAAGAATACTTTTACAGCTCTAATGAAATAAATGTAAAATGTTTCTTTCAAATATTATTGGTATTTCGCCTACGGTTTTTCTCTACGTTAACACGTGGTTTGTTGGTGTCTGTAAACGACTGGCAATAAAGTAGCAATGGTTCCTTACTTTCATGTTATTGTTTCCGTTTACAGCTCAAGATGTTATCACAGTCATACTCATCTAAACAAAACACATCAAACCTATGTTTTGTTCGGAAATATGGGACGTGAGTGGTTTGTTTGTAATTAGGCTGTAACATTACTTAGAATAAACATGATAATTTTAAACAGTGTTTTCCAAAAGGTACAGAAGGAGAGGACAAGATGTACAACATTAATCCGCCTCAGCTGACAGACTGGTGATGTTTCCAACATGTTAACGGCACATAAACGCTTGAATTACAATTCAACTCAAAACTCCATTGTCAAATCATAAAGGTATTCATTTACCCTACAAAATCAATTTTATTATGATGATTAAAAGGTTTTACATCGCGTTTATGATTCCATGTGCGTCCCCGCTTAATGATAGTTTATATTTAATTATAGGCACTACTGCGTACATTGTTCCTAGACTCCCCGTTCTAATCCAGGCAGGTGTATGCTGCATGAAGTGCATGTGTATCCACCAATTGTTGGCTGTTTTCTAAGCCTTCTTCCGTTAACACTGCAGTTAGTCGGTGTTGTCTGCCTCAAATAATCTCTTTACTAACAGAATGGGTGACCTTATGTTTTAAATGAAACTGAACGGAAGGATTTCAAAGCTCTTTAATCAAGATGATCTTCAACATAGGAAACGTATATATTTACATCATGTTTGTGAAAACAGACAGGACTTTTACATGGAATAAGAACATGTTTAAACTATATTTAAGTTACTTTTAAATTTTCCCATGAAAAATTTACACTTCTATCTCAATTTCCTTTCCTTTGTAAAATATTAAACGTGGACTAGTCTCGATTATCAGTGGACACAAATGTCATTACACGTGACATACAAACTAGTGGTGCTAGGTTTTTTTTATATTTCTGATACTTTTTTAATTTTGTGTAAGATTCGGCGAATGGATGTTCTTGGATAACCAGGCAACGGAGACAAGTTTGTGTAATAAAAAAATACACTTTTACTTTCACATTTGTCTGAGGTTTTGTAGACTCAATATTCGTTCGACCCAATTCCATAGTAAACATTGATGTGATAAAAATATCATCAAAGGTCATCATGATAATAATGCATTTGATTCTCTTAAACTTCTATTTGTATTCTTTAAGCAAGTATGTGATAGTTTGTACAGGATGCCTCGTAGTTACCAGATAGCCAGCCATTACAGTCGCTGTCTTCATCCCACCAAAATATTCGTATATTTCTTGTCCAAAATCTTCTATCGAGAATATTACTACAAGCTAATGAGAGAAATGATAATGCATGCTAAATTTTATTTAAATTTAAATAAATAAAACTGTGAACAGTTTAATGACTTCAATATACATTGTTTTCCTATTGTAGATAGCCAACAACGCAATGTTAGGAACAACACGGAAACAGTCAAATTACAGGTGCGGGACCAGCAAGTGTGTTTAGATAACAATCTGAAATTTTGGAAAGTCAAAGTATGCACATGAAAAACTGGGTTTACCCGCAATCTATAAACGTTATCGAAACGTTACCCGCATGAACCAGTCCTGTCAACACTGCAAACTTTGATACTAACATCATCGCCATCACTTTCTAGCGGCGACTTCTTCTTTGTTTCGGGGAAGTCAGCATCAAACATGGACATTCATGTTCCGCCAGATTATTACCTGAGTTAAAACTATTTCGAAGTTCTCTATAATAAAGGTGAACATTTATCGATGTCAGCTTCTGCATTGTGAGGGACGTTTCGGGGAAACTGCTTCTTCATCAGTTAAATAAAACAAAATAAACAAGCTGACATGTATAATCTTCCTCGTTTGTATGTGTATCTATTCTACATGACAACTCAAAGACTTTGTCTGTGACGTCTCACGCGTTCTGTTTACGGACCTGTAGCAACAGATATAAATATATATAACACGCATATATTCCGACCAGGCGTAGTCAGGTTTGTGTCTACTCTAAATGCCTCAGGTGCTCTTCAAAATTAAATGTTTTCTCCAATTTTGGGTAAGTCTAATTTTTGTGACTAGCTACGTTATGAAATTATCGCCAATTGCAAATATAAAGGAATCGTTTTAATTTCCTTATCAGAAACATTTAAACTTGAAATAAATTTCGAATTATATAAAATAGGCTTGTGCCATGTTTTACCAACAGGTTATTCTAACATCACACACCAACCAGCACACGCCGCCGATCAATACATAACTACAACAGGCTGGCGCTGTGCCGGTGTGGCTTGTCCCAACGCCGTCATTAACGACGTCCCAGCTGTGCCCGTCACACAATACCCCGCGATATGTAGATTCACGAAGTATGTCAAATACACCATTATCTTTATACCTGTTTGGATAATATCCTGTATATCACTGGAATACATGAACGCAGTATGGCAACTGTACATAAAGCGTCCAGCGTATTAATGTTCTCAGGACAAGATGTAGTGAATAATTGCTGAATATATTATCCTGGAAGCCGTATCTGTAGTGAGGTGACGGAAACTGTGCTGCTTCGGGAGATACGCACATTTACTGGGTTGTTTTTGGCGATATGAAAACTTAAATAATATTGCAATTAAAAATTAAGTAATGCGTGTATTTTGTCTCAGTTTCTCTCGTGACTGTCATTCTAAATTTGTGACTTGGTACATATTACAAAATTTTAGATTATGTTCTTTTTATTATAGAAATTTATTAACGATTATGTTGAATCTAAGTTGAGATCCTATTTTTCCTAATTCAATGTGTGCATGTATCTACAAGCACGCACACTTTCAACTAATACAGGTATTTTGTAGAATTATTTTATTTTTGAAATATACTTTCAGTGTCTTGTTTGTTAAAGTTGCTGATCTTTAATATTTTTTTGTAATATAGAAATTGGTGAGTTCGTTGAAATCGAAATTGCTATCGATATCAACGTTCATGCTGTCCGTGTTACTACTCGGGTACAACAGCGATGTAGTGCATGTAGTTAGTATCGTGGCGAATAGTCCCAATTCTAATATGAGAATAGTTACACATCACCATTTATACATTTATATTATTATTATTATTTATCATTTTTATTATGTTATTAACGCTTCACAGATCAGTCGTCAACCATGTATCAACAAACAGTAACAAATTACATTCAATTTATAATTTAAAATATAATAGTTCCCAGTATTCTAATGCACGAGATATGACAATGACAATGACAATGACAATGATGACAATGACAATACTTTATTACCCCTAGGGGAATTCCTTTTACATTTGAAAATGATCAGATAATTAAACATTAAAAATGACATAAGGGATAAGTAAACACAGGACAACACAACACACAAACAAAGTTAACATTCATTTAATAAAATAATTATGAAACTCTTTTTGTTTTAAAATGCGGCATTTGGTAACGGCGGCCTGGAGGTAAAAGATTATATTCAGAAAATAAAACGTGGTTGGAATCAGGTAAAATTCTCTCAGCTAGGTTAAAAACACGGGAATTAAAATGAGAAGGTTAATCCGGAACAGACACACCAGAGATTTCACTTGCAATTAAATGATTTTGTTAAGATAAGATTTGCTTTTGATACTAACAGGGCCATACCAGCATAGAATTAATGAGGTTCAAATCCTTCAACAAAACAACAGTAAAACAACAGCATCACCTTTTTGCTTACGTTAGAAGATCTTAGTTTGCGCATAAAATACGATATTTGCTGGCATTTCTTAAAAATAATATCAGTGTTTGGACCCTACTGTAGTTTACTGTCGATACTAGTTCCAAGATATTTGTTCTGTGTTACAATTTATACAGTTTCACTCTTGATTTCAACAGGCATATTGTCACCTTTTTTTGCATCTAAAATCCACGATGAGTTCTTTTGTTTTCGCAACATTTAATTTGCAGGTAGTGGTCGTCATACCACTGCACGACACACTTAGACGAGCTTCTGTCCCTTTAATCAGACCGATATTCGCAAGGAAAACCCTGGGAAATTCAATGCGCACTTTGATATGTTGTATTAACTCGATGCTGATTTGTATATTTCATGAAGATTGCTCGCACATCACTCTATTTCAGAAATTCACTGCCAATGATACATTCCAGCCTAACAGATAAGTGCATCTGTACTGAATTGTAATCTAATATTTTATTACATCTCTGAACTTCCACGTGCATGTACAGAAAACATCCACTCTGAGGACTGGCATGAACAGGTGCCTGGGACAGGGAGGAGGGGTCCGCTTTAGCATCCACAAGCGTCGGGGCTCACATCCCAGCGGCACACAGTGAGATGTATAAATGCATTCGATGTCCCAACTCCCAGACTCTCGAATTCGTTTGGAAAGAACATGTAATAATTTCATGGTGGGCCAGATATATACACCGCTGGTGGTACGTCTAATGGCATCTGTGTCGGTATATCACCAAGATTGGTTGATATCGGATGTTTTGTTCACAACACAACAACAAGCAATCTTCGGGATTAATGTACACATACAATCTATACAGTTCAACCAAAATAAATAATTATTGACGCATGTTGTTCTTTTAGATATCTGTGTGGTTGTCAGTATTTTAATGTATAATATAATAATCTGAAAGTTTTTCATCTTAAATAAATAAATACTATAATTCTGTGTCCGGTAGTGTAGTGACAGGGTCGTCCATATACTTGTCACTGCTGTGTTGTCTTCCACGAAAGATTGACTTTTTCGGCAGATTCTTTTGTGTTGACGTCATACATTTGGAAAAATAATAATCATAATAATATAGTGAAACATGACACATTTTGGTTGTTCTGTGTACGCGTTAGGCTATTAATATGGTTTAAACACATTTATATTTTCCAAAACAGATTGGTAAACAAGCAAAACTATTAAAATATGGAAGGTGGGGTGGCGTGGCGAGAGGCTTTTGTTAAAACCTAATCTGTTCCCGTAAATGGTGTAATAGTATTAGACTCAGATCTGAACCACATCGAATGTGCTGTAGGTTGAAAGTGTGTGTCCGATGAGTGTGCTTATGTTTAATATTTAACCATCAGACACCCGGTGTTCTAGAGGTATTGTCGGTTTGATAATTTGGATTCATATAGATAGGTAATCCGGTGTTGTGATCAACTGTACAGGGCGGTTTGGAACAACTGCACACTTCACACTTCTAGCACCGGATATGTAGCGCTAGCCCATCGATATGGGCATCAGTTTTTATGTGTTTCACGTAGCCAAGGGAAGAATAAAAAAACAATTAATAAAGACAAAATTATCCGAATAATGTTCTTGATTCTCATTTATTGTAATTCTTATTACAATTTCTCGCGTTCTTTGGACGCGTTCTTGATTAACACATTTCAGATAGATAACCTTTAGAGTCGGCGGCGTTGGAATGGAAAAAAAAAGTTTTTGGGGGGGTCGGCAATAAAATTAGAAGGGTCGGTCGGGCATGAGAAACACAAAAAATAAAAATGATGCCCTATACCAAGCTATATAGTTTAACATGAATACCCTCTCAGAATACTCACTGGGACCTAGTATTGTATCATCATCATCATCATCATCATCGTCGTCGTCGTCGTCGCTACCACTACCACCACCGTCGTCGTCATCATCATGGTCACCTCTATTATTGGGCAGTTACTATTAAAATATATGCAGCAACTCTGAATTTTAAACACACTAAAGGCATTTTAATGCAAAAAAATACTTGACCCATTAAATGAGATATGTTATCACAGCGACTTATCACGGACACTCGAAGGGCTGTGTCCCTCTCCGTGACAACTGACGACTACCACAGCAGCTGCAACGTCCTCTCACCCAGCGGTGCTACATCCGGGTCCCCACTTTTCCACCACCCGGTTCAATGACACCTCAAACTGTTTGACATGACACCTTGCCAGCAGCAGTGGAGGCCATGCCCTCTCACTACACAGCATGGTTGAGAGGTGCGTTCCTCTTCCGATCGTTTTATTCGTTTGGGAAATACTAGTACCCATTATTATTAAACATGTTTAGGTTATGGTGATAATGTGTTTAAATAACGTTTTAGCTGCGAGACAATGTGTCAGAACTTCCTACCATACAGAGCTGTTTTACTTGGTGGTTCAAGATGTAAACATTTACAGAGCAAAACAACGTTGACAGTCCAAGTTAATCCAACATCGAGTATGGTACTAATGAAAACAAACACTTCAGTAATGTGGACTCTCTTCATTCTGGACAGCATCATTATACGACCACAACATATATTATTGTGCAGAAATTCTGCGTTTAAGTGAGAAATAGTCACACACACATAGTCAGGGTGGTGTGGGTGAGGCCTTCAAGTCTCATCTCTCTAGACCGTCATGGCTTGAATGATACAGACAGCGGCAGAACGCAGTATTCACTCACTACGGAAGGATTACAGTTATGTCGGCTTGTTTCAGAGCTGTTTGGTCACACAGTGTCTGCAGTCTTTGATGGACATTTAGAGCTGTAATATATGGATAACATCTTCGTTTATTCTGTACCACGACGTTTCAGAGCTACTTCTTTCCCCTCCATGTGTTTCAGAATAATCTGCTGATTAATTATTATTCTCTCTTTTTCTCTCTCTCTCTATTTATATATTGTCATATACATTATTTGCTGACTGACCACATGTATGTATGAACATGGGCCGGAGGCCTACATTCTTCATGAATAAAAATGTCAATCAACTCTCGATGTGTTAAGACAATAAACTTCTGTTGTTACATCTTTTTAAACAAAACATCTTTTAAGAAAACATTCTTGTCTCTAGGAACTAAATATAGCCGAGTTCCAAACCAACACATCACGGTCTGTGCATAGATGGGACTACAAACTTTAATGAAACAATAGAATTTCAAAATTGATCTTTGTGAAACAAACCAACTGTAGATTATCGCCTGATAAATAATGTCATGTATGTAATGTATGTCATGTATGTTTTATAATGCTTCAGGCTTACCATGTTTTAATATATACGTCTTAACACATGTCGGTATACGTCTTAACACATGTCGATTTACGTCTTAACACATGTCGATATACGTCTTAACCCATGTCGATATATGTCTTAACACATGTCGATATATGTCTTAACACATGTCGGTATATGTCTTAACACATGTCGATATATGTCTTAACACATGTCGATATATGTCTTAACACATGTCGATATACGTCTTAACACATGTCGATATATGTCTTAACACATGTCGGTATATGTCTTAACACATGTCGATATACGTCTTAACACATGTTGGTATATGTCTTAACACATGTCGATATACGTCTTAACACATGTCGATATACGTCTTAACACATGTCGATATATGTCTTAACACATGTCGATTTACGACTTAACACATGTCGATATATGGCTTAACACATGTCGATATACGTCTTAACACATGTCGATATACGTCTTAACACATGTCGATATATGTCTTAACGCATGTCGATGTATGGCTTAACACATGTCGATATATGTTTTCATCATGTAGTCCAGTGTTTGTATGCTCGCTGATAACGCCGCCGAACATTATAACAAAACGATTTTTCCTCTTATGTCTGCAGTTTGAGGAACTCCCTGTCTGTAGGAAGAAGAAATGAATCACAAGTGAATCTACTAACTCCAGGAAAGCAGATATGTACTTCTAGCTTTACAATAACCTGTAACCTAGGCTGTACATTCGGAAACTCAACATATATAAAACAATCACCATACTATCCCGCCGGTCCAACTTAACAACTCCCCTTAACCGTACATGTGTCTCCGCCGCGGAGGTATGTTAACCCCCTGTGTGTTTACGAGTAACAGGCTGCGTTTGTTTGTCGGGCACTTGGTCTTTTCCTTCAGCTCTCCAGTCCACGTGCTCCACGTGTAATCGATAGCTATGTTATTTGTTCGTCATTCAGCGCATCTCACTATCGATCTGCAACATATTGTGCATTTATTAATATGAATAGGCTGTCAGTTTACAACCAAACCCAAATGTTAGCCTTTTCATGTAACTGCAGCCTCGATCAAGGTTTGAAAATCAATCCTCACGTCTACATCAAACCATGCGGCGTTGACTGACGGAGGAGATGACAGGCCGGGATGATGTCAACGACGTTCAGTTCACAAAATAAACAGCCAATCAGGATTCTTGACACATCCATGTGGAAGTTGTTTACTCTGAGGTCCACGCGAGTGGCGTCGAGTACTACAGGATCCTGTGCAAGTCATGCCGGTGGATTAATAAGGCAAGCTCTCCCCGGTTTACAGCAATTACTGTAGGAAACCCTGCCCGATTGTAATTCCGGGCCTTCTTTCTTAACAATTGCTGGGTCATCTTGGGTTTTGCACCAACGATGGCTTCATCTGTAGAGTACAATGAAAAGCGTGCCCGATCGTGCGTCGGTTTCTATAAAACTCTTTGGATGTCACCTTCCTTTTTAGCGAAAAGATAGACACTTTGCGTATTATAACAGACGTCGAAATATGAGAAGTCACGCCTTACAAGACACCATCATAAAGTTGCTCTAGTCTACTCCTGCTACCAAGCTCTAGGTTTCAACGGAGCGCTAACAGACTGCGAGTTTTTCACAATGGCTGATTTTTAATGTATTGGCAAACCGAAAAAGAGAGCAATTCATATAAAACTGTTTTTATGACAGTCGGGTTTCACAATTAAGCTCAATAAGGGAGGACAGAATCAAGATGGTGTAGGATCGATAGCCGCTGCGGCAACAGGTTTGCTGGCATATTCCATACTGCCTTGCGAACAAAGGGTCACCCAGAGGCGAGAGGAAGGGGCTCGATGCTTTACATTATATTATTTATTAATTAAACTTCCTTTACAGCAAGACGTTAAATATTAATTGAAATGAGTGATGGAATTGAGTAATGGTATATATGACGACAACAATGTGGTAGCAGCAGCAGTAGTAGTTGAAGTAGTAGTAGCAGCAGCAGTAGTAGTTGAAGTAGTAGTAGCAACAGCATCAGCACCAGTAGTAGTAGAAGAAGCAGCAGTAGTAGTAGTAGTAGTAGTAGTAGTAGTGGTGGTGGTGGTGGTGGTGGTGGTAGTAGTAGTAGGAGGAGGAGGAGGAGGAGGAGGAGCAGGATGAGGGGTGAGGGGTGAGGAAAGGGGAGTGGGAAGCGGGGTAGGGGTATAGTTCAAGGGAATGCTCAAATTAAATCAAAACTTCAATATGATGCCTATTATATGAATCACAACGGACCTAAAACATTGAAAAACAATAAATTCACACAACAGGTTGCTCGTCGAGGTTTTTCTGCTTCAACCCCATTCAAAGAATACCCTTAATATTTCAGCCCACCTGTTCTTAAGATTGGCCTCGCGGGGAAGAACGTTGTGTTGTAATGAATGAACTTCAACAATTAAACCGCATTCAAACTCCGGTGCTAAAAGGTGGAGAGCAGTACCGTACTTTCTCGGTGTAACGTAACATCTCGCAGCAATTTATGCATGTCATTTGTCAAGTCACAATACCACCGTCAAGTTTACAAACCAGAGCTGGAGAGGTTCAAAAACATAAAAACTCCAGCAAAATAAATCTGGAATTCTGAAAGCGCTGTATTGTCCCCTCCGGCTCGACAAACGTTGAATGCTTTCCACCATATCAGCCAGGTTTTCAATGTTAAAATGAAATACTTGAGATTTTCAACGCGTCCAAAGCTAGGGTCCCTCCCCGCGTTTGTCGCTAGGGTGAAGGTGATAGACTGACGTTGAAGGGCGGAAGACAACAAAACATTCCTGTCTGGCGTAGTGAACACCTAGCGCAGTCAATCATAATCACGTGTTACGGGGTTGTGTGCTCAAATAAAAATATTTAATGTCGTTTATATTACATTTTTAATCGCACATTTTTTTAAATTAATGCAATAGCTTATGAAGAAACAGGTAACTTTCACAAATATAATAAAGTCCCTGATTAGAACAATATGATATTGGAGTTGTTATATCCAGACATTACCTGAAGAGCACGTATCTCCAGAACTGAGGGCACCACGTGCAGGCCTTTAATATCCCGCCATTGTCGTTTATTCTGATTTAGAGTTTGTTTGGATATCTCTAATGGTTGGCAATCAGCTGACCTTCTTTCGAAAGGATAAATGTTTCTACGTTTCTACAAATCTGGCACTAACTCGTTCATTCCAGCTCACACTACTATATATATAAAGAAACATGGAGAACCTTAGACATATCTGTCAGTGCTATCTGACAGAACGTGGAGAAACATTACATCCACTAGATTGAGAGCGAGTGTTTTAAACTGTAAATGTAAAACTTGGCAATGTACAGATCACGAAAGGTGTATCCAGTGGGTGGTTGAGACAAGGAGGACGAATTCCTTCCTGCTTATTTGATGCTACATTGGTGATCTTGATGATTGATACATTGATGATCTGGGCATTTGAAAACATAAAACTAATTGAAAAAGTTCATTTAAAATTTCTTAAATTGGCAGCAGGTCTTCGAAATTCAACGCCAAACTATATGATTTATGGAGAACTTGGTAGGGAACCCCTCTACACCAAAATATACAAACGTGCTATTCTATTCTGGCACAAAATGGCAAGTCATAATGAAACTCCAAAACTAACAAATATTATCTATAGACTTATCATCAGTAATTTCACTGACAACTCTGAAAAACTACTATGGACAACGTTCGTTAAGAAAATATTAAATAACTGTGGATTAGGTGAAATATTTGACAATCCGTTTATATGTTCTTCATCGTGGTTAGCTTTAAAAGCTGAAGAAATATTGAAAGACCAGTTCCTGCAGAACTGGCATAGTTGCATTACTGAAAGCCCGAAAGGTGTGTACTATAAAATGTTTAAAGAAAATATAAGTTTTGAAAAATACCTTTATCTTCCTAAAAACGTCTTTTATCCAATCTTGAAATTTAGAACAGCAAATCACAACTTACCAGTTGAAAGCGGCTGGTCTGATACCCCAAGAGTGGAACGTTGCAATCTATGTAATTCCCCGGCGGTTGGTGATGAGTTCCACTACCTGTTCAGGTGTGAAGCCCTTCTCCAGCCGCGGTCTATACACATACGTAAAGATCTCTACGAATGGGCTAATATGTTCAAGCTAAAAAAATGTTTATCTAGCACCAGAGTAAAAAATGTGAAAAACCTGTCGAAATTCATCAACATCATCTTTAGATTAGTTGCAGCTGCATGAGAATCATGTTAACTTACTTTTGCCATATTTCATTGAACATTTCACTATATATATATATGTATTTACCTTATATTTCTGTCATCTTGATTGATTATATTATCATACGCGATTTTATATTGTACTTTTCTCATGTACCACCGT
The DNA here is from genome assembly GCF_003918875.1 of Haliotis rubra. Lineage (NCBI taxonomy): Eukaryota > Metazoa > Mollusca > Gastropoda > Lepetellida > Haliotidae > Haliotis > Haliotis rubra. The sequence goes on from NW_025767600.1 coordinate 395,598, forward strand.
TGGTGGGTTCTTTTGAGAATAAAACTATCTATCAAAACATATCTGCCAGAAAAATTTAGCCTTTTCATGTAACTGCAGCCTCGACCAAGGTTTGAACATCAATCCTCACGTCTACATCAAACCACGTCACGTGGACTGACGGAGGAGATGACAGGCCGGATGATGCCGACGACGTTCACATTGATGACCTTGGAAAAATGTCTCCCAGAATAAGTTATGCCGGGATACCCCAGCCAATATACGGTTATGCTATATAGCCAGAATAAGTTATGCCGGGATGCCCCAGCCAATATACGGTTATGTTATATAGCCAGAATATGTTATGCCGGGATACCCCAGCCAATATACGGTTATGTTATATAGCCAGAATAAGTTATGCCGGGATGCCCCAGCCAATATACGGTTATGTTATATAGCCAGAATAAGTTATGCCGGGATACCCCAGCCAATATACGGTTATGCTATATAGCCAGAATAAGTTATGCCGGGATACCCCAGCCAATATACGGTTATGCTATATAGCCAGAATAAGTTATGCCGGGATACCCCAGCCATATATACGGTTATGCTATATAGCCAGAATAAGTTATGCCGGGATACCCCAGCCAATATACGGTTATGCTATATAGCCAGAATAAGTTATGCCGGGATACCCCAGCCAATATACGGTTATGCTATATAGCCAGAATAAGTTATGCCGGGATACCCCAGCCAATATACGGTTATGCTATATAGCCAGAATAAGTTATGCCGGGATATACCCCAGCCAATATACGGTTATGCTATATAGCCAGAATATGTTATGCCGGGATACCCCAGCCAATATACGGTTATGTTATATAGCCAGAATAAGTTATGCCGGGATGCCCCAGCCAATATACGGTTATGTTATATAGCCAGAATAAGTTATGCCGGGATACCCCAGCCAATATACGGTTATGCTATATAGCCAGAATAAGTTATGCCGGGATACCCCAGCCAATATACGGTTATGCTATATAGCCAGAATAAGTTATGCCGGGATACCCCAGCCAATATACGGTTATGCTATATAGCCAGAATAAGTTATGCCGGGATACCCCAGCCAATATACGGTTATGCTATATAGCCAGAATAAGTTATGCCGGAATACCCCAGCCTATATACGGTTATGCTATATAGCCAGAATAAGTTATGCCGGGATACCCCAGCCAATATACGGTTATGCTATATAGCCAGAATAAGTTATGCCGGAATACCCCAGCCTATATACGGTTATGCTTTATAGCCAGAATAAGTTATGCCGGGATACCCCAGCCTATATACGGTTATGCTATATAGCCAGAATAAGTTATGCCGGAATACCCCCCATGTACGGTTATGCTATATATAGCCGGTTATGCTATATAGCCAGAATAAGTTATGCCGGGATACCCCAGCCTATGTACGGTTATGCTATATAGCCAGAATAAGTTATGCCGGGATACCCCAGCCTATATACGGTTATGCTATATAGCCAGAATATGTTATGCCGGAATACCCCAGCCTATATACGGTTATGCTATATAGCCAGAATAAGTTATGCCGGGATACCCCAGCCTATATGCAGTTATGCTATATAGCCAGAATAAGTTATGCCGGGATACCCCAGCCTATATGCAGTTATGCTATATAGCCAGAATAAGTTATGCCGGGATACCCCAGCCAATATACGGTTATGCTATATAGCTAGAATAAGTTATGCCGGAATACCCTAGCCAATATACGGTTATGCTATATAGCCAGAATAAGTTATGCCGGGATACCCCAGCCTATATACGGTTATGCTATATAGCCAGAATAAGTTATGCCGGGATACCCCAGCCTATATACGGTTATGCTATATAGCCAGAATAAGTTATGCCGGAATACCCCAGCCTATATAGGGTTATGCTATATAGCCAGAATAGCCAGAACCCCAGCCTATATACGGTTATGCTATATAGCCAGAATAAGTTATGCCGGGATATAGCGGGATACCCCAGCCTATATACGGTTATGCTATATAGCCAGAATAAGTTATGCCGGAATACCCCAGCCTATATACGGTTATGCTATATAGCCAGAATAAGTTATACCGGAATACCCCAGCCTATATAGGGTTATGCTATATAGCCAGAATAAGTTATGCCGGGATACCCCAGCCTATATACGGTTATGCTATATAGCCAGAATAAGTTATGCCGGAATACCCCAGCCTATATAGGGTTATGCTATATAGCCAGAATAAGTTATGCCGGGATACCCCAGCCTATATACGGTTATGCTATATAGCCAGAATAAGTTATGCCGGAATACCCCAGCCTATATACGGTTATGCTATATAGCCAGAATAAGTTATGCCGGGATACCCCAGCCTATATACGGTTATGCTATATAACTGTTACTAACAGTGGGCTTCTATTGGAAGGTGTATCACAGTACTTGTTGTCGGCGCATGAAAACAGAAAACATGCTTTCATGACGAGACATTGTGCTTGTGTTTTTGTAGGTATGTAGTTAGGTATAATGTCATTACTGAGAGTGTGTAAATGTCAATAATACTAGTGTGTAAATGTCAGTACGTCTTGTGTGTACATGTCAGTACTTCTTGTGTGTGTAAATTTAAGTACTTCTTGTGTGTACATGTCAGTACTAATAGTGTGTAAATGTCAGTACCTTTGTGTGTAAATGTCAATAGGACTCAATACTTATGTGTAAATATCAGTAGATGGTGTCTGCAAATGTCAGTACTTGTATGTAAATATCAGTACGTGTCGTGTGTAAAGGTCAGTATTTGGTGTGTAAATGTCAGTACTTATTGTGTGTAATGTCAGCACTTACAGTGTGTAAATGTCAATACTGGCTGTGTGTAAATGTCAGTACTTGTGTTTAATGTCAGTCCATGTGAATTAATGCCAGTATTTGTTGTTTGCAGATGTAAGTACGATCTTACTTGCCTTGTGCATTTGTTTGTGTACACGGCACTGAGACCACACTGCTCTTCTTAGCCTAGCACCCAGACCTTATCTCCAGCACCTTGAGCGTGTAATAGTTGCCTGTATATATAAGTATCATAATATATATAAACATATAGGTAAACCTAATTGATTAGAATACGTAAATGGAATTCACAATTGCCATTTGTTGATGCTAAACAAACCTCCCTTAGCACCCATACTACATGATGGCACAGTGCAGGTTTGTTTAACGTCTAGAAACGGTTATTGTGAATTTACGTGTTCTACTTAAATAGCTTATTTTATACACACACAAAATGTTGACAGATTTGATGACACAATCAGACTTAGTGTGTGATTGTGTCAGACTCAGTTTGTGATTGTGTCAGACTCAGTAGTGAATGTGTCTTATTACATGAATTATGAAAAGTCATAAGTCTGAAAACGTTCAACGGACTCTAAGATTAAGCTATACATGTGGAGCCGCTATGACCAAGTGTAAGCCTCCGTATTAATTGTATATTCGCAACAACTGTGTCATGTTCTGGTTCATCTGTGTTTAGTGAAATAACATTTAACATTGGACTCAAGGGCTCAACAGGTAAACGATAAACATCATCATTAAAGGGAGAACTAATTATGTGTTGTTTGATCGAACTTCAGAAATATTAAATAGCAAGTTACTCACAAAAGCGGTTTCATACAGAGACATCGTCAAATTGTTTAGCTATTATTTCGTACTTACGACAATTACTTAGAATTTGTTGGATTTGTGAGAGAAAAGCAATGGTAGACGGAATATTAAACACAGTCGCAAAAATTAATCATTTGAGTGTTGCAAATCGTTGAAAAATATCTGCTCCGGCTATCAATTTTTTTTAAAAAAAATGTACTAAGCGGTTTCGTTCGGGAAATATAATTATGGTAGTTAGACGCAATTACGTTGTCTAGAAAGTACTGTTTCATTCAAAAGTGGCCGAACCACTGCCTCTTAATTTTTGTGCATGGGCAGACAGGCCGGGGATCTCGTCACATCGCTAAGCAAGCGGAACGATACATTTGTTAGAGGTAGAAATCATATAGTTCGCTCCGAACTCGTAAAAAGGGCTTGTAATAAGTAGTGGCACTGCCTTAAAAGAATTCATTTCCGATTTTAGTCAAGCTTAATCAAAACACCGGATACCGTCAATTAGTATGTGTAACCGCTCGCAGTCCAGCTGCCTAGCAGTGGTTCGCCCTGTACAAAACACAGCCCAGGACTGACGGCTTATTTCTACACGATGCCAGACTCACAACTATTTAGAAACCGTTTAAGAAATTTTTACCCTTTTGCGAATGATGCGTTTTGCATCCAACCCTACCCCGTGCCACAAAGAAGACAAGCACAAAACCCGCTGGTGTCCCGTCAAATTGTAAAGACTTCCACTTTTTTATTAGTTCCGACAAACGTCGGGCCGACATAAGAAATGTGTCAACTACCCGGGTGGCGATCTCCCTGACCTTTCAACACAGGCCTTGCTTGTGGTATTAAAGCCCAATTAGCGTTGTAGTTCCACCAAACAAACAACCACCAATGTTAAACACTTCCTATGGAAGTGCGGTCCATAATAAAGCCACGTATTTCATTAAGTTTTCTGTCGGTTCCGAGTTATAGCGGTTTAAGACAAGGGGCAAATTTACTGCCTGACGCCTGATCCTCGTGTACTTGTGTTAGGAGCGCGACCGTTTGCGAAACGCTGTTTCCGTAACTTACGCGTAATTTGAGCCACGTGCTTACGGTCAGAGAAGCCGAGATTAAAATGGTTCGGAAAAGACGAAACGGCGATTACGTCCACGTGCCGAGAAGAATGGCTATCCTAAACGCTCCATGCATCGAACTCTCCGCAGATTAAAACTCAAGATTTTCTTATTGTTTCTGAAGACTGGGGAAACATATTCTATTCCGACACGTCTTATTTGTGATCGACGCTCAGAATACACAGGACTGTTGGACAAAGCATTACAAAGAAACATATTGCCTGAGGTTCGGAGTTATGCCGATCGACGTAGAATGACATAAAATCGGCCCCAGAAACGTCATGGAAGGTCGAAATGCAAATCAACGCACTCATAATTTGAATGTAAATGTGCGCGCACATCCGTATACTGTGTGTTGCATTACAAGCACTGTTGATTTGCTCGCTTGGTCTCCTTCGGGAGAGTGTGTGGGGTGTGAGGCTATCTCCCAATTGACAGACACCCATTTGACAGACAGTCAATTGACAGACACTGAACTAGAAGGTCAATTAGGGTAACACCTACGGGTATAATGGAACAGTCCACTGTCTAGTGAGTAGAGTAGGGTGAGCCTGAAACAGGTCCGTTACTGAGAAGTTTGATTGTGGGTAAATAGAACTTTGTTGTGATTAAATGATAATCTGTCTTCTCAAAATTATTTTTACTATCAATTATTATCGAATATAAAAACAGGTTTGTCACTGAGAGGTTTGATTGTGTTTATTGATTGTCACTGAGAGGTTTGATTGTGTTTATTGATTGAAACGTTGTATGCATTCAAGAAAAGGATTGGGCACAACTTATCCAACTTGGAATAGCCCTCTCCCAATAATAGGATATATACAACAAACGTTAACTGAGAAAACGTTTTGTTTGAAAGATATAGATAAATGGCACTGTGTAATCATACTTATTTGAAGACACTCTGCTGTTCAGTTAATTACAGACCTGCATTGCCATGTAAGATAAGATTAATACCAGTCAGTGTTCTAGTTTCAACAATACTTTCAGAAGATTGTAACAGTTTACTTTGATTAATATACCATGGACTTTCAAGGAAGTAATGAAAAACATTTTCACATCCATGGCCAAATTGACACGATGCGTCATTTTTTATATTTATTCTAAATAAATCATAATTAAGTGTACTCGTCATATATATCTTAATCTTGCGTGCAAACATTTAACTTCCTTATTCCATATGAATACTACTACTTTGAATTATCAAACTTTTCTGTCACGTGCATAAAAGATTTAAATGATGCAACAGAAATACACAATTCAATTAGCAAAAGTATAAACTTTATATCTGTGTTTATGCTGCAATAAGTGAGTTTAATTCACAACCTCCCTATGCGAACCAACTTGTCTAGTCTTGAAAATGGATTATTTTTATGGATATACAAGTTCTTTATTCTGTATAGGCGACGTTTCGTCATAGATTCTAATGTCGTTGTCGAGCATTAGAATCTATGCCGAAACGTCGCCTATACAGAATAAAGAACTTGTATATCCATAAAAATAGTCCTCATTCTTCATCAGCTCAACTTCTACAATGCCAATCAAAGAAGTCATGTCTAGTCTTTCCCTCTAAATATATGGCAGCTTTCTATTTATTATAGGCGTAATTTGGGAGTGCCAGTTGAGTACTCCGTTTTGAAATAACGACTGAAAGTGATAATCTTTAATAAAGTAATCTCGAACAATGGCAATATTTCTAGAAATTACAATAAATTTGTGTGCGACAAAACTAGTATGTGTTCGACTGGTATGGTGTAGGAGACACCTTGAGTCACCAGTCGCCTTTTCGCTGTTGAAACAATGACGTAATTAATAACCAATCAGCGAGCAGGTGCTGTAAGGACGTACACCAGTTTATTACTTGAGCATTGCACGTGCAGAAACACGTGTTGCACGTGCGATAGCACCGTCTAACCACTGGCCAAATACGAAGTAAATAAGTTTGATTAACGCGAATCATTTTTCGGATGTATTTTATCTGTAACCATAAAGTTCCCTTTAGTCTGTTAAGTCATTAGATCTTTCAGTTTCTCATATGTCAATTTACACATGAATTCGACACGCTGTGCAATGATCTTGATTTATCACTCCTGTGATGTCGGACAATGAAGTTATGTTTAATATCTGACCGCAAAATAATAACTTTTATGCGTCTCTTTACGCAGACTTGCTATTCTTGTTGACTCACCTGGCCCTAGCGCCACTGAACGCCAATGTTGGTCGTTGTTGACAATCCTCTGTCCCCGCTCAACCGTAAAATATCTGCATCTTCGACTCCAAAACCCATTGAAGCACGTATATGTAATTATGCATGGATCATCACGCTGATTATCTGCGTGAAGGTTTCTTCTAAAGACCCAAGCAATTTTTGACTGCGATCGTTTCAAACGAACACTAAGGTCAATTGTGGAAATTGTTAGACTGGGTGTCGGTCTTTATTTTGACCGTACGTTTGTCAGTTTGATGCCCTGCGCCGGCCGCAAGTGGAGTAGGGGCGTGTATGCAAGCTGCCTGACCACAAGAAAAATAGGCCAGTGTACAAATCTGTTTCTGTGTTCATTGTGACTCTGTGTATACAACGATACCCCTTCATTTCCATTTGCTATTGCTCCGTCCAGCGAAGCCCGTCACGGTTTTCTTTATCTTCATTTCGTTTTTGTAATACTTCCTCTTTCATACTCTGTGTCTAGTTTTACCCCATTATTTTATCCATTTTTCTTGATACTGGTCGTTTTAATGCAAATCTTCATCTCACAACATCTCATAATGTGTTATTTTGCTTTTGCTTGTTGCCTTAGCAACACAGAAGCTCATTTAACTCGTGCTCCCACGTCACCTCCATACAGTATATTGTAAAACGATATATTAATGTCATTTTTTATGCGAACTTGATTGATGTTAAAATCTGTATTATTTCACACGTCAGCTAGTGACCTGAATCGTTCGGATGTGTCCTGTAAAGAAGATTCCTCCATAGGGGCCCAACGACTGCATGCGTCCTCGGGTAACCCACATCTTCCTGAATGACTAGTTCCACTACTTGAAATGCTTCAGGCAAGTCGTCATGGATCGCTTATCTCCCGTTGTTTCCCTGACAATGAAGTCGGGATGCCCGTATGTACATGTGACCGCATTTCAATTACAATTTTTGAAGGTTGGAATACAATTATTCAGTTTATAAATCCGAGCCTGTGACATCCCCGTTTTAAACGTTCCGCCGCAATGACTGCCTGAAATATGTCTCGGCGGTTTAATTACGTTGTAGTTTTTATTATTGTTCTGTCTTTGTAATTTCTTTGACAAGTTCTGATAAACCTGCCCTTTGATAAATGCTGAACATTGATAATGACGTGACGCTGTGTAAAAAGTGTTCACAATGACCACATGGAAAGAAAAACGCCAAACATTAAATGGCCAAGAAGCGGATATGCATGCTGTTAAATACATTTGCCTGCCACGGTAGTGTCCATAGTTTTCCCATAATGGCTGGTGTGTTCCATTCAGTGGGTTCAGAACATTAGTACTTCTAGTTCCGGTGAGCTGACAGTTCTATAAAACCCAAGCGAGGGAGAGACGAACCTTGTCGGATCCCTGACAGGAATGTTTAACAAGAGTCTATACAGTGTTCCGTCACGGGTAGTTTCAGTCAGATGTAATTAAGGCAAAAAGCCTGACGTTTTCGTGACTCATTCCTCTGTTGAATTAAAGCAAACTCTTTCCTTGCGCATTGGTATTGACACGCTACCAATAATTCTGCCATTATATTTATAAATGGCTCATTTGTATAGCGAACTTTATGACGTCTTACAAGCTTGCACCTACACTGTTGGAACATGCGTATCGTGTCGCCTTTTGTATCGCGAAGAGTTGAATTTGTTCCGTCTACAGGCCAGAGGCCCAAGTACAATTTGACTGAATACAATGTGTACATAAATGTATAATTTCACAACACATATATACACGCCACAAAAAGGAATAAAATATATACAGATAAACTTATAGCAATGATCGACGTTACATGAACGCTTCTTTGATACAATTTGCATAAGGATCTATAGATTTAGAATTTTGAAGAATATTTATTAGACATGTGATAATAACATATTCCATGTCTAACATATACTATCCCCAAAAAGAAATGCATAGGCCAGAAATCTGTTGCGAAAATGTTGCATTTTCAAATATGTATAACTCGTCCACAAAAAGACTTTAGTACATGAATGTTTACAGCAGTTTAGAGGAAGCAAATGTCTATACAACCAAGTGGATAATTTTAGGTAACGGAGACGTTGTGCGCGATGGTGACGACGTAGCTCTCCTGGCTCCCAGTCCAATCTCTCTCAACCTGTTCCGTACAGTTTGACCACATATCCTCCCAAGTCCAGGCACCCTGGCTGCTGTGCTCTCACCTGTGGCAGTACGATCACGCTAATGTAATACCCGGATGTACCGATCTTGGGCTGCAGTGGTGACTTTAGGTCTGCCGGTACGGGGAGGGTCATTTGTTATACCTGTTTGGTTATAACGAGCTGCAAGCCGTGATATCGCGCTCAGACTAACATTCACACGGCTGGCAAGAGAAGATTGGTAATCTCCAGCGTGCATTCTGTCAATGGCGATGTTCCGTGTCGCAGCGTCAAGACGTTGCTTAGTGATTTGACCTTGAAACTCCTTCAAAACGAATACCGATTTCTGAAAGTAATCTGGATTTTTATAGCTAGACAGCCCATGTTCTTTGCTGCACAATTTCAACTGGAAGGTGATTTCTGTTACGTTGTGTCGATGCCTTTTTAATGCTTGAAAGTAATCTCATCTAAATCAACATTTTCAGGTAAAGCCGATATTTTACTTTGTGTACAACCATGCCATCAACACTTTTGTTACATATTCTGGCGATTGTTTGAACACAAAAGGTAATTAATAGATATATAAAAATACAACACGCCTATGCGTTTCTTTTTTGGGATAGTATATATTGTAGTCACCTTGATTTGTATTGTCAGACATAATTTACATAACGTCCGGGGTTATGGTCATTTTGGCTGCCGTCAAACGATCTGTTAAAACAGCCACTGAACTGTTTCCATAGTCAGTGATGAGGAATCCAAGATTACACTTGAACCACAGGTCGGTGTTACTGAAGCATAATGAAATAGTGATGTCACAAGGTGTTCGTGAAGGACTCTTTTACTATCTAACAAATGGTTTCCATGATTTTACCATATTTATCGATGTGATTACATCTATATATGGAAGTTTATCTATTGTGATCTTAGTCTCTCATAACCCATTTTGGGGTAGCTCACTTTTTACATTTTTTACTCTGTACCATATGCATTTTATGTAAAAATTTCAGGTGAGACTTTAATAAATAATCTGTCTGTCTGCATTCACCGTTAGTGTTAACACAAGGTGTTCGTGAAATGATGCATTCACCGTTAGTGTTGACACAAGGTGTTCGTGAAATGATGCATTCACCGTTAGCACATGTGACAAACACATACAAAGTCAATTGTTAACTTACAAACAGGAGAACATATGGTATAAATCAGAACAGGGCACAACCTATGAGTCATGATAGAAATAGCCAAAATAATATAATTTGGTACCTCTCTCTGCAAAGTTAGATCGACACTTCCAAAAGTTATGAAATATGATTCTCGAAACATGTTTTCATGTGGTGCAATGTGTTGGGCTTTTTTCCTTTAATCCACATAATCCAACAAATATGGTTCAGCTTAAAAGACATGCATGAATATAAAATATATATTAAAAAACGTTTGAAAATGCATTAATAGAACCAATAATAGACCATTAAGGTGTCATGAACAACTCGACTGATTGTTTATCTGGCGTCCAATGTTCATTATACAGTACACATTCTATAAATACACTGGGCCAAGGATTAACAAAAGTCAACAGTAGCGGCAACAGCTCATAACAGAATTCGTTTTTAAAGAACGAAAAACATAAACATGCGACGAACCATGGAGAATGTCGTAATTAAAAGGCCCCAAATCATGACGGTAAAACTCCACAATGATCAAGCTGGCTGACTGGATTCGATGAACACATAAACGTTGATTTTTAATAATACGCGTGGTAACATATTTTGTATTGATGTATACCTCTCGGTGTCACATTTGGTTGGCCGGGCCGAGTGGAAATACCGTATTCCCTCAAGGAAACTACTCGTTATTGATTCGGAACTGTATTTGCAACATGATGGCGATGTGTCGGTACCGTTAGCGGCATACCGAAAC